>NC_066583.1:501901386-502165124 GCF_024323335.1 Lathyrus oleraceus | reverse complement strand
AAGACAGAACCAAAGCTCTCCAGGCAGGAAACTGCCAGATACTGACGACTCTGAACTGAAGACTCTGATGATGAAGAAGAACTGTCCTACTAACTCAGAAGAGTTAAGCAACTCTGGAAAGAAGGAAACAACAACAACTTCAGAAGATCAAGACCAGAGGGGATAGATCAGAGTCAACTTCAAAAGGTAAACCTAATAAAGATATTACCTGTTTTGAATGTAAAGAAACAGGTCATTATAGAAATGAATGCCCCAAGCTGAAGAAAGATAACTCTAAGAAAGAAAGCTTCAAGAAAAATGCCTTCAGAACAAAGAAGGGATTAATGGCCACCTGGGACGATAGTGAATCCGATTTCTTTTTCTCACCGGATCTAGCATGCTTTTCTTTTCCCCCCCATTCATCAGAATCTGACTCTGATGAACAAGCCAACGTAGCTCTTATGGCTACCACATCCAGCAGCTCAGATGAAGAATCTGAAGAGGTATTTCTGAACTTTCTAGATCTGACTTAGAATCATGTTTATCAGAAACTCTTACCTCTCTTCAGAAATTAAAACAAAAAGTTAAAAACATTAAAGGTCTTCTTAAAGCAAAATCTGAAGAATGTAGTAAACTTGAGACAACAAAACAATTCTAACAAGATGATACAATCATATCTTTAACGTTAGAAAGAGATGAAGCTAAAACAAAAGCTTAGAATTAGAAGAAGTGTTGTCTCAAGCACCACAAACTTCAAATGAAATTATTTATAAATATGAAGAAGCTTTCAAACAATTTCTGAAGAATGGGATAAATAGGAGTATTATGGCATCCATGATTTATGGAGTAGGTCAGAATAATAAAAGGGGAATTGGGTATGATTCTGATTCTGATAAAACTTCTACCAGTAACAAATTAAATCGCCTTTTTCATCCACTACACACACACACAAGAACACAAATTAAAAATGCTAGAAGACCCAAAGTTGTAAGAAACTCTGGGAAAACTAATCTGAAAGGACCCAAGAGATTCTGGGTACCGAAAGATAAGATTATCTATGTTGCAGATATCCTATGCAGCAAAGTTCAGACCACCAGTCATGGTACCTGGACTCTGGATGCTCGCGACATATGACGGGAAGAAAGTCTATGTTCCAAAGCCTGGAACTTAAAGACGCTGGCTTTGTAGGCTTTGGAGGAGATCAGAAAGGAAGGATCAGAGGCTCCGGAACTATTGGTAACGGTACTCTTCCCTCTATATCTGATGTTCTTTATGTAGAAGGATTAATGCATAACTTGTTATCCATAAGTCATTAAGTGATAACGGTTATGATGTAATCTTTAATCAAAAAACGTGTAAAGCCATTAATCAGAACGATGGCTCTGTCCTTTTCACAGGCAAGAGGAAAAACAACATTTATAAAATAAATCTTTCTGATTTAAAAGATCAAAATGTTAAATGTTTAATGTCAGTTCACGAAGAGCAATGGGTATGGCATAGACGCTTAGGCCACATTAGCATGAGAAACTTTCTCAGCTAACTAAACTTGAGTTAGTCAGAGGCCTGCCTAAACTGAAGTTTTCTTCAGATGCTCTGTGTGTGAAGCTTGTCAGAAAGGAAAGTTTTCAAAAACATCTTTTAAAAAGAAAAATGTTGTTTCTACCTCTACGCCTCTGGAGCTTCTTCACATTGACTTATTTGGTCCTGTGAAAACAGCATCAGTCAATGGAAAGAAGTATGGACTAGTATCGTTGATGATTACAGCCGCTGGACATGGGTAAAATTCCTAAGGCACAAGAGTGAGTCTCACTCTGTATTCACCAGTTTCTGTTCTAAAGTGCAAAAAGAATTTGACTCTAAAATTGTTAGAGTCAGAAGTGATCATGGTGGAGAATTTGAAAATAAAGATTTGGAAGAACTATTTGATTCTAATGGAATATCCCATGATTTCTCCTGCCCTAGAACTCCACAACAAAATGGAGTTGTAGAGAGGAAGAATAGGACACTCCAAGAAATGGCCAGAACCATGATCAATGAAACAAATGTAGCAAAGCACTTTTGGGCAGAAGCTGTAAATACAGCGTGTTACATTCAGAATAGAATCTCTATTAGACCTATTCTGGATAAGACTCCCTATGAACTGTGTAAGGGAAGAAAACCCAACATCTCATATTTTCATCCTTTTGGATGCATTGTTTTATATTAAATACTAAAGAACATCTGAACAAGTTTGATTCCAAAGCACAGAAAGGTATTATGTTAGGATACTCAGAACGCTCTAAAGGCTATAGAGTATACAACACAGAAACCAAAATTGTGGAGGAATCAATTCATGTTAGATTTGATGATAAGCTTGACCCTGAAAAGTCAAAGCTAGTTGAAAAGTTTGCAGATTTAGAGATCACTCTGGTAGAATCTGAGAAAACTCCAGAAGCAACTGTCACTCCAGACTCTGAAGAAATTAAATCTCCAGAAATTCCAAGGAAAGTTAAAAAGTCGCATTAACGTATCTGAAGATTTGATCTTGGGAAACAAAGATGAACCTGTTAGAACCAGATCTACCTTCAGAACTTCTGAAGATATTCCTCTGGGACTAGTGTCTCTGATTGAGCCTACGTCCTGTGATGAAGCTCTTCAAGATAACGATTGGGTGGCAGCTATGCAAGAAGAGTTAGATCAATTCTCCAAGAATGATGTCTGGGATCTCGTTCCTAAACCCAGAGGCACTCATGTCATTGGAACCAGATGGGTTTTCAGAAACAAACTGAACGAGAAAGGAGAAGTTGTCAGAAACAAAGCACGACTGGTAGCTCAAGGTTATAGTCAACAAGAAGGTATTGATTATAATGAAACTTTTGCTCCAGTCGCGAGGTTAGAATCTATTCGTCTCCTTGTATCTTTTGCTATTAATCATTCTATCAAATTATACCAAATGGATGTCAAGAGTGCATTTCTTAATGGTTATATTTCAGAAGAAGTGTATGTAAATCAACCTCCAGGTTTTGAAAATTCAAACTTTCCAGAACATGTTTTCAAACTTAAAAAATCTCTATATGGACTTAAACAAGCTCCCAGAGCTTGGTATGAACGTCTGAGCAAATTTCTTCTGGAACAAAATTTTATCAGAGGGAAAGTTGATTCTACACTCTTCTGTAAAAACCTTAATAATGATCTCATGATATGCCAAATTTATGTTGATGATATATTTTTGGTTCTGCTAATATCTCTGTTTGCCAAGAATTTTCTAAGCTAATGCAGGCAGAATTTGAAATGAGTCTAATGCAAGAACTAAAGTTCTTTCTGGGAATTCAAATCAATCAAACTCCAGAAGTCACGTACATTCATCAAAGCAAGTACATTAAAGACGTTCTGAAGAAGTTTGACATGACTGAATGCAATTCTGCAAAGACTCCCATGCATCCAACTTGCATTCTGGAGAAGGAAGAGGTAAGCAACAAGGTTTGTCAGAAGCTCTATCGAGGTATGATAGGCTCTCTTCTCTATCTGACTGCTACTCGTCCTGATATTCTCTTTAGTGTCTGTCTTTGTGCCAGATTCCAATCAGATCCTAGAGAATCTCATTTAACAGCTGTTAAGAGAATTCTTAAGTATCTGAAAGGAACTCCTAACCTAGGCCTGATGTATGAGAAAACATCAGAGTATAGGCTTTCTGGTTATTGTGATGCAGATTATGCAGGAGATAGAATAGAACGAAAAAGTACATCTGGAAATTGCCAGCTTCTGGGAAACAATCTAATCTCCTGGGCTAGCAAAAGACAGTCAACAATTGCTCTATCAACTGCAGAAGCAGAATATATCTCAGCATCACTGTGCACAACTCAGATGCTCTGGATGAAACATCAGCTAGAAGATCTACAAATCTTTGAGAGTAACATTCCTATCCTTTGTGATAATACTGCTGCTATTTGTTTGAGTAAGAATCCTATTTTACATTCCAGAGCCAAACACATAGAAATTAAACATCATTTTATTAGAGACTATGTTCAGAAAGGAATAGTAACGCTGAAGTTCATTGATACAGAACATCAATGGGCAGATATCTTTACTAAGCCTCTAGCTGAAGATAGATTTCTTTTTATCTTAGAAAATCTGAACATTAAAAATTGCCCTGAGTAAAATTTGGCTCTGAACATGTAAAATGAGACTCTGATAAAAAACATACACTTCTGCCTCTGACTCTGATACTTCTACCAAGTTAAGAAGATATCTGAGTTAGAAATCTTCAGAAATCCTTTGGTATTCCTGAAGATCAGATACATCAACACGTGGGGAACATGCGTCTAACCCTAGAACTTCTAGACAGCTGTCAAAAGAAATCAAAGGTCAGAACGCTTGAAATCTCCTCGAGCAGTGTGCTTACTGTTGGGATTAGACATTCATTATGAGCTGTAATCATTTTTCCCCAAACGTGCTATTTTGGTTTTTGTGCTAACGCTGGTATGTGTGTCGTTTTGCATGTGTTTTTACCCTTAGTATATAAACACTTTCTCTCACTTTTCACACTTATCACTCTTCACTCACTCTTAAACCCTAAACCCTCTCTCGAAGTTTTCTCTGCAACTCCTTCAGTTCTTCATCTTCTTCATCAATTTTCTTCATGAATCCTCAAGAGCAAGAAGTTTTTAACTTCTCCCAACAAATGGAAGCCGCTTCTAATCCCCAAACCTCAAACACTCAAACACCCATGGTTATAGACGTTACCACGACCCCAGTCTATCAAGAACCTCACATTTTGGAACGTGAACAACACATAAACTTTCAACTCCCTTTGAAGGTTTGGATGTACTGTGTGAATCGCTGGTAGATTTTGAGAACTTAAGAAGAAACGGTGTTGATCTTACTGAAGATCTTCGCAAGCAAGGTTGGGAAACCTACTTCGACAGGCTTTATGGTCCAATCTATCCTCTTCTGGTGAAGGAATTCTGGAGATGTGCAGATGCTGATGACCAGTTCATTGTCTCGTTTGTTCTGGGTGTGAAGATTGTCATCACTGAAGCATCAATTGCTTCCTTGCTAAACATGGAGAAAGCTGGAGGTAAAAGGATTTACAATATTCCTCCAAGGTCCAAGCGCATCACAGAAGTCATTAACCCAACAATCTTCAAAGCAAACGCTGAGGGAAATCCCTCTAAGAACAAGGAGCTTCATCAGAACCTCCGAGTTTGGCTGAAGATTATTCTGGGAACAATCCATCATCGTCCAGCCTCCAACTCTTCAGATTACATAAATGCTGATCAGAAATGCATCCTTTACTGTATTCAGAAGGGTATCACGATCAACCTCCCTGTTCTCCTCTTCAGATATCTGAGGGATTCAGTCAGAGAAAACAGGAATAACATGAAGCCCAGATCCTACATTCCTCTGGGTAGATTGCTCTCTGACATCTTCATTGAGCATGGGCTGGTAGATGCTCTGGAGAAGACCAGATGTATGGATGATCTGGCAATTGATGTGGAAAGCCTCTGAATGCCAAAATTTGAGGAGTATGGGAATCATCAAAGACATCAGAGTCAAGCCCACTATGGATGTGACCTGGGAAGCTCTGAAAGATCAGAGGAAGATGCCTCATGGCCTTGAAAGGTTCTTCAAGAATGAACCCAGAGATGCCATTGCTATCTACCTTCAGGATCGTCTGGATGAAGGCATTGATATTTCTGATTTCCGCCTTGAAGACTGTCTGGACTCTGTAGAAGATTTGGTCAGATACAAAAGAGGTCTTTCTGAGAAGAAGATAGCTGAGGAAGCAAGGAAGGCAAAGAAAGCCAGACTTGGAGAAACCTCTGGCACCAAAGCTTCAGCACCTCTGAATATCTCTTCTTCTGGTAAGTCTATTCCTCCTGTTACTTCTGTAATACCTATGATGGCCTCTTCTACTCCCTCCCAACACCTCCCATATTTACAACCTCTGAAATCCCTCCTTCAACCATCAGAACCTCTCAACCTCCACCTGTTCTAAAATTGCTCGTAATTTCACAACAACCTCTGACCCTAATCAACTATATCACCACAGCTCTTCCTCATCCTCTGAATATGAATCACCCCCTTACCTTTCCCCTTCTTCTGACCAAGAGTTTCTGAACAAGAGTCCTCTGACCAAGAACACTCTGACCCAAACTCCCCAACAATAGCTGAAATTTATGCTAAAAATTTCGCTCCACAACCTCAACACAATCTGAAGTAACCTCACCCTCCAAACTTCACTTCCACCACAACAAACAACAACCTTACCCTCTGAAACTCAACCATCTGATCCCTTCACCTCTAATATCACTCCACCATTTATTCCCGCTGTACCTGGACCAGACTCTGACCCTTTAGACCTAAATCCACTATATGCTTCATCCCCTAGTCTTCAACCAGACGCAGATTCTGAACTTCAAGCAGAATCTGAACCTCAACAAACTGAACCTCAACCTCTAAATCTCAGCCCTCAAAACTCTCCACCTCATTCACCTGAACCTGAACCTGAACTTACCATACCTACCCTTGAGGAGGCCATTATACAGGTTGCAGAAGCTTCAGTCCAGAAGATCAAGTCTCTGGCTAGAAACTCTGAAGTTAGTGATGATCCTAAATCTGTTAGGACACACTGGAACAGAGTCATTAGTTGGATGACCTCTGAGTCTTATAGGCTGAAGAGTATCTCTGAACAAGTCAGAAATGGCTACATCAGAGACTCTGAGAAAGACTTCAAGAGAGACTGGCTAGAGAAGCTGAGGCCAGAAGATTAGAGGAGGAAAGATTGGCTAGGGAAGCTGAAGAAGAAGCAAAGAGGTTAGAAGAAGAACGACTGGCAAAGGAAGCAGAACTTCTAAGGATTCGGGAAGCTGAAGCCAAGGCTCAGGCAGATGCAGAAGCCCAAGCTGCTGCTGAAGCTGAAGCTCAGCAGGCTCTGATTCAGGGGGAGTCTTCCTCTGCGATCCCTCTGATTCTTAACACTCTGAAAGAGATAAAGCAAGATCAGCAAGAGATCAAGAAAGATCAGAATGAGCTTCGTGCCAGGATGGACAAGCAAGATGCTCTGAATGAAAACATCCAGAACATGTTTGCCATGTTGCTTCAGAGACTTCCTCAACCTCCGAACCCTTAGGCACTTAGGATTTATTTGTTTGCTTGCCTAGTGTTTTTGCTTCTGACTTCTTTTTAGCTCTGATATTCGTCCTTGAATCTGATGTTTTTTGACTGTTGTTTGCCTTTGTGCTTTTTTAATGAAGTGTTTTTCTCTTTATTATTCTTTTTATTTTTTATGCCTTTTTGATTATGCCAAAAGGGGGAGAAATTATTAAATAGCTCTGATGAAAATTATGTCTAAAACCTTAAGCATTCTGCAACAATTTAGAAATAGTTCTGATATAAATAGCTCTGATTAAATAACTCTAACATTAAAATTAAGAAATTGCAGAAAGTTTCAGAAATCTCATTACTTGAAAAGCTCTGGTAAGAACTTCTGAACTCCCTAGTACTAACTCAGGGGGAGCTTTGTCTATCTGATCTAATATTTTTCATGTTTCATCTGATAATTTTATTGTTTTGTCATCATCAAAAAGGGGGAGATTGTAAGAACAAAAAGTGTTCTACAACAGACTCCATGATTTTGATGATAACAAAGGATGAAACCAAAAATGGCACCCTAACGAAAAGTTTCTAAGTGTGCAGGGTTCTAAAGAAAGAAGAAACAAATCTGATGATGTCATCAGATGCAAAACAAGATCAGATGCAAAATCTCAAGTATCAGAAGCATCTAAAGTGGAATCTCGTTTCAAGAAGCTCTGACTCTGGACAAAACTACAAAGTATCAGAAGCATCTGAACATGAAGTAAAGTCTAGAAGCTCTGACTCTGAACAAATGCCTTCTGTAAATTCTGAAGTTATCAGCGCCATCTGAACTTTCAAGAGATAACATCAGAAGCCAGTTTCTCCAGATACACAAAGACTCTAATCAGAATTGTTAATCATGATGAAGTAACGTTTAAGCCAAGTTAAAGTTCTGCAAATGGATTTCCTCAATTAGAAAGAGACGTTAATCTCCACTTCCAAGAGAGAAGATACTAATTGTGGTAAGTAGTCACTTCTAAGAGAAAAAGTCTACTGCAGAAGCTATTAATGGAATGGCGTAACTACATCTCAATATCCAACAGATTCAACGCTACTTCAACTCTACTTCAACTCCTATAAATAGAGAAGAAATCTCATTCAGCAAAATAAGAAATCACTAGCCAAAACTATACTGAAATTATATCACGCTCAAGAAAAACATCTTTGTTCTTCAAAGAATTTCACTAAGCTTTTGCTTATCAAGTGAAAAATTTGTTCTTAAGTTTGTAATATTTGCTTTCTTAGAAGCACTCTAGATTACACATCTTGTATCTAATTTTTATTTGATTTCCTCAAGTGACTCTTTGTAGTCTGTAGACTTGAGAGGACTAAGAGATTTTCTTCTCTCTTAGGGGTTGTTTGTAATCTTTCAAGATTAGTGGATTAAGTCCTTGTTGAAGGCGAAATCACCTTGGCCGGGTGGACTGGAGTAGCTTTGTGTTATAAGCGAACCAGTATAAAATCATTGTGTGATTTCATTTTGCAAAAGCGCTTATTTTTCAAACAATTCAAACCCCCCTTTCTTGTTTTTCTCACCTTCAATTGGTATCAGAGCTCCGGCTCTGTTATTGATTTTCAAATCAAACACTTAACCGTGTAGAGAGATCCAGTGCGAGAAAACAAATGGCCCACTCAAATGAGAAAGATTCTTACAATGCCAAGCCTCCTGTTTTTTATGGAGAAAAGTTTGATTACTGGAAAGATAGAATCGAAAGTTTCTTTCTGGGTTATGATGCTGACCTCTGGGACATTGTCACAGATGGATACAAACCTCCAACCTTAAATGGAGCTGAAGTTCCCAGAAGCAAAATGTCAGAAGATCAGAAACGTGAGTTCAAAAATCATCACAAGGCCAGAACAATACTTCTAAATGCTATATCATACAACGAATACGAAAAGATCACCAACAGAGAGACGGCTAAAGATATACTTGACTCTCTGAAGATGACCCATGAAGGAAACTCCCAAGTCAAGGAGACGAAGGCTCTGGCGTTGATCCAGAAATATGAAGCCTTCAAGATGGAAGATGACGAAGCTATAGAAGCTATGTTTTCCAGATTCCAAACTCTTATTGCAGGTCTTAAAGTGCTAGACAAAGGATACACGACTGCAGATCATGTTAAGAAGATAGTCAGAAGTCTGCCAAAGAAATGGAGACCAATGGTTACTGCTCTGAAGTTATCAAAGGATCTGAACAATATCAGCCTTGAAGAACTTGTTAGTTCTCTCAGAAGCCATGAGATAGAACTAGAGGAGGATGAGCCTCAGAAAAGGAACAAGTCAGTGGCGCTGAAGTCCAGACCTGAAAGACGGAAGTCAGACAGAACCAAAGCTCTCCAGGCAGAAACTGCAGATACTGACGACTCTGAACCTGAAGACTCTGATGATGAAGAAGAACTGTCCTTACTAACCAGAAGAGTTAAGCAACTCTGGAAAAGAAGGAACAACAACAACTTCAGAAGATCAAGACCCAGAGGGGATAGATCAGAGTCAACTTCAAAAGGTAAACCTAATAAAGATATTACCTGTTTTGAATGTAAAGAAACAGGTCATTATAGAAATGAATGCCCCAAGCTGAAGAAAGATAACTCTAAGAAAGAAAGCTTCAAGAAAAATGCCTTCAGAACAAAGAAGGGATTAATGGCCACCTGGGACGATAGTGAATCCGAATCATCAGAATCTGACTCTGATGAACAGGCCAACGTAGCTCTTATGGCTACCACATCCAGCAGCTCAGATGAAGAATCTGAAGAGGTATTTTCTGAACTTTCTAGATCTGACTTAGAATCATGTTTATCAGAAACTCTTACCTCTCTTCAGAAATTAAAACAAAAAGTTAAAAACATTAAAGGTCTTCTTAAAGCAAAATCTGAAGAGTGTAGTAAACTTGAGACAACAATTCTAACAAGAGATGATACAATCATATCTTTAACGTTAGAAAGAGATGAAGCTAAAACGAAAAGCTTAGAATTAGAAGAAGTGTTGTCTCAAGCACCACAAACTTCAAATGAAATTATTTATAAATATGAAGAAGCCTTTCAACAATTTCTGAAGAATGGGATAAATAGGAGTATTATGGCATCCATGATTTATGGAGTAGGTCAGAATAATAAAAGGGGAATTGGGTATGATTCTGATTCTGATAAAACTTCTACCAGTAACCTAATTAAATCGCCTTTTTCATACCACTACACACACACACAAGAACACAAATTTAAAAATGCTAGAAGACCCAAAGTTGTAAGAAACTCTGGGAAAACTAATCTGAAAGGACCCAAGAGATTCTGGGTACCGAAAGATAAGATTATCTATGTTGCAGATATCCTATGCAGCAAAGTTCAGACACCAGTCATGGTACCTGGACTCTGGATGCTCGCGACATATGACGGGAAGAAAGTCTATGTTCCAAAGCCTGGAACTTAAAGACGCTGGCTTCGTAGGCTTTGGAGGAGATCAGAAAGGAAGGATCAGAGGCTCCGGAACTATTGGTAACGGTACTCTTCCCTCTATATCTGATGTTCTTTATGTAGAAGGATTAATGCATAACTTGTTATCCATAAGTCAATTAAGTGATAACGGTTATGATGTAATCTTTAATCAAAAAACGTGTAAAGCCATTAATCAGAACGATGGCTCTGTCCTTTTCACAGGCAAGAGGAAAAACAACATTTATAAAATAAATCTTTCTGATTTAAAAGATCAAAATGTTAAATGTTTAATGTCAGTTCACGAAGAGCAATGGGTATGGCATAGACGCTTAGGCCACATTAGCATGAGGAAACTTTCTCAGCTAACTAAACTTGAGTTAGTCAGAGGCCTGCCTAAACTGAAGTTTTCTTCAGATGCTCTGTGTGAAGCTTGTCAGAAAGGAAAGTTTTCAAAAACATCTTTTAAAAAGAAAAATGTTGTTTCTACCTCTAAGCCTCTGGAGCTTCTTCACATTGACTTATTTGGTCCTGTGAAAACAGCATCAGTCAATGGAAAGAAGTATGGACTAGTAATCGTTGATGATTACAGCCGCTGGACATGGGTAAAATTCCTAAGGCACAAGAGTGAGTCTCACTCTGTATTCACCAGTTTCTGTTCTAAAGTGCAAAAAGAATTTGACTCTAAAATTGTTAGAGTCAGAAGTGATCATGGTGGAGAATTTGAAAATAAAGATTTTGAAGAACTATTTGATTCTAATGGAATATCCCATGATTTCTCCTGCCCTAGAACTCCACAACAAAATGGAGTTGTAGAGAGGAAGAATAGGACACTCCAAGAAATGGCCAGAACCATGATCAATGAAACAAATGTAGCAAAGCACTTTTGGGCAGAAGCTGTAAATACAGCGTGTTACATTCAGAATAGAATCTCTATTAGACCTATTCTGGATAAGACTCCCTATGAACTGTGTAAGGGAAGAAAACCCAACATCTCATATTTTCATCCTTTTGGATGCATTTGTTTTATATTAAATACTAAAGAACATCTGAACAAGTTTGATTCCAAAGCACAGAAAGGTATTATGTTAGGATACTCAGAACGCTCTAAAGGCTATAGAGTATACAACACAGAAACCAAAATTGTGGAGGAATCAATTCATGTTAGATTTGATGATAAGCTTGACCCTGAAAAGTCAAAGCTAGTTGAAAAGTTTGCAGATTTAGAGATCACTCTGGTAGAATCTGAGAAAACTCCAGAAGCAACTGTCACTCCAGACTCTGAAGAAATTAAATCTCCAGAAATTCCAAGGAAAGTTAAAAGTCGCATTAACGTATCTGAAGATTTGATCTTGGGAAACAAAGATGAACCTGTTAGAACCAGATCTACCTTCAGAACTTCTGAAGATATTCCTCTGGGACTAGTGTCTCTGATTGAGCCTACGTCCTGTGATGAAGCTCTTCAAGATAACGATTGGGTGGCAGCTATGCAAGAAGAGTTAGATCAATTCTCCAAGAATGATGTCTGGGATCTCGTTCCTAAACCCAGAGGCACTCATGTCATTGGAACCAGATGGGTTTTCAGAAACAAACTGAACGAGAAAGGAGAAGTTGTCAGAAACAAAGCACGACTGGTAGCTCAAGGTTATAGTCAACAAGAAGGTATTGATTATAATGAAACTTTTGCTCCAGTCGCGAGGTTAGAATCTATTCGTCTCCTTGTATCTTTTGCTATTAATCATTCTATCAAATTATACCAAATGGATGTCAAGAGTGCATTTCTTAATGGTTATATTTCAGAAGAAGTGTATGTAAATCAACCTCCAGGTTTTGAAAATTCAAACTTTCCAGAACATGTTTTCAAACTTAAAAAATCTCTATATGGACTTAAACAAGCTCCCAGAGCTTGGTATGAACGTCTGAGCAATTTTCTTCTGGAACAAAATTTTATCAGAGGGAAAGTTGATTCTACACTCTTCTGTAAAACCTTAATAATGATCTCATGATATGCCAAATTTATGTTGATGATATTATTTTTGGTTCTGCTAATATCTCTGTTTGCCAAGAATTTTCTAAGCTAATGCAGGCAGAATTTGAAATGAGTCTAATGCAAGAACTAAAGTTCTTTCTGGGAATTCAAATCAATCAAACTCCAGAAGTCACGTACATTCATCAAAGCAAGTACATTAAAGACGTTCTGAAGAAGTTTGACATGACTGAATGCAATTCTGCAAAGACTCCCATGCATCCAACTTGCATTCTGGAGAAGGAAGAGGTAAGCAACAAGGTTTGTCAGAAGCTCTATCGAGGTATGATAGGCTCTCTTCTCTATCTGACTGCTACTCGTCCTGATATTCTCTTTAGTGTCTGTCTTTGTGCCAGATTCCAATCAGATCCTAGAGAATCTCATTTAACAGCTGTTAAGAGAATTCTTAAGTATCTGAAAGGAACTCCTAACCTGGGCCTGATGTATGAGAAAACATCAGAGTATAGGCTTTCTGGTTATTGTGATGCAGATTATGCAGGAGATAGAATAGAACGAAAAAGTACATCTGGAAATTGCCAGCTTCTGGGAAACAATCTAATCTCCTGGGCTAGCAAAAGACAGTCAACAATTGCTCTATCAACTGCAGAAGCAGAATATATCTCAGCATCACTGTGCACAACTCAGATGCTCTGGATGAAACATCAGCTAGAAGATCTACAAATCTTTGAGAGTAACATTCCTATCCTTTGTGATAATACTGCTGCTATTTGTTTGAGTAAGAATCCTATTTTACATTCCAGAGCCAAACACATAGAAATTAAACATCATTTTATTAGAGACTATGTTCAGAAAGGAATAGTAACGCTGAAGTTCATTGATACAGAACATCAATGGGCAGATATCTTTACTAAGCCTCTAGCTGAAGATAGATTTCTTTTTATCTTAGAAAATCTGAACATTAAAAATTGCCCTGAGTAAAATTTGGCTCTGAACATGTAAAATGAGACTCTGATAAAAACAAATACACTTCTGCCTCTGACTCTGATACTTCTACCAAGTTAAGAAGATATCTGAGTTAGAAATCTTCAGAAATCCTTTGGTATTCCTGAAGATCAGATACATCAACACGTGGGGAACATGCGTCTAACCCTAGAACTTCTAGACAGCTGTCAAAAGAAATCAAAGGTCAGAACGCTTGAAATCTCCTCGAGCAGTGTGCTTACTGTTGGGATTAGACATTCATTAATGAGCTGTAATCATTTTTCCCCAAACGTGCTATTTTGGTTTTGTGCTAACGCTGGTATGTGTGTCGTTTTGCATGTGTTTTTACCCTTAGTATATAAACACTTTCTCTCACTTTTCACACTTATCACTCTTCACTCACTCTTAAACCCTAAACCCTCTCTCGAAGTTTTCTCTGCAACTCCTTCAGTTCTTCATCTTCTTCATCAATTTCTTCATGAATCCTCAAGAGCAAGAAGTTTTTAACTTCTCCCAACAAATGGAAGCCGCTTCTAATCCCCAAACCTCAAACACTCAAACACCCATGGTTATAGACGTTACCACGACCCCAGTCTATCAAGAACCTCACATTTTGGAACGTGAACAACACATAAACCTTTCAACTCCCTTTGAAGGTTTGGATGTACTGTGTGAATCGCTGGTAGATTTTGAGAACTTAAGAAGAAACGGTGTTGATCTTACTGAAGATCTTCGCAAGCAAGGTTGGGAAACCTACTTCGACAGGCTTTATGGTCCAATCTATCCTCTTCTGGTGAAGGAATTCTGGAGATGTGCAGATGCTGATGACCAGTTCATTGTCTCGTTTGTTCTGGGTGTGAAGATTGTCATCACTGAAGCATCAATTGCTTCCTTGCTAAACATGGAGAAAGCTGGAGGTAAAAGGATTTACAATATTCCTCCAAGGTCCAAGCGCATCACAGAAGTCATTAACCCAACAATCTTCAAAGCAAACGCTGAGGGAAATCCCTCTAAGAACAAGGAGCTTCATCAGAACCTCCGAGTTTGGCTGAAGATTATTCTGGGAACAATCCATCATCGTCCAGCCTCCAACTCTTCAGATTACATAAATGCTGATCAGAAATGCATCCTTTACTGTATTCAGAAGGGTATCCCGATCAACCTCCCTGTTCTCCTCTTCAGATATCTGAGGGATTCAGTCAGAGAAACCAGGAATAACATGAAGCCCAGATCCTACATTCCTCTGGGTAGATTGCTCTCTGACATCTTCATTGAGCATGGGCTGGTAGATGCTCTGGAGAAGACCAGATGTATGGATGATCTGGCAATTGATGTGGGAAAGCCTCTGAATGCCAAAAATTTGAGGAGTATGGGAATCATCAAAGACATCAGAGTCAAGCCCACTATGGATGTGACCTGGGAAGCTCTGAAAGATCAGAGGAAGATGCCTCATGGCCTTGAAAGGTTCTTCAAGAATGAACCCAGAGATGCCATTGCTATCTACCTTCAGGATCGTCTGGATGAAGGCATTGATATTTCTGATTTCCGCCTTGAAGACTGTCTGGACTCTGTAGAAGATTTGGTCAGATACAAAAGAGGTCTTTCTGAGAAGAAGATAGCTGAGGAAGCAAGGAAGGCAAAGAAAGCCAGACTTGGAGAAACCTCTGGCACCAAAGCTTCAGCACCTCTGAATATCTCTTCTTCTGGTAAGTCTATTCCTCCTGTTACTTCTGTAATACCTATGATGGCCTCTTCTACTCCTCTCCCAACACCTCCCATATTTACAACCTCTGAAATCCCTCCTTCAACCATCAGAACCTCTCAACCTCCACCTGTTCTAAAAATTGCTCGTAATTTCACAACAACCTCTGACCCTAATCAACTATATCACCACAGCTCTTCCTCATCCTCTGAATATGAATCACCCCCTTACCTTTCCCCTTCTTCTGACCAAGAGTTTTCTGAACAAGAGTCCTCTGACCAAGAACACTCTGACCCAAACTCCCCAACAATAGCTGAAATTTATGCTAAAAATTTCGCTCCACAACCCTCAACACAATCTGAAGTAACCTCACCCCTCCAAACTTCACTTCCACCACAACAAACAACAACCTTACCCTCTGAAACTCAACCATCTGATCCCTTCACCTCTAATATCACTCCACCATTTATTCCCGCTGTACCTGGACCAGACTCTGACCCTTTAGACCTAAATCCACTATATGCTTCATCCCCTAGTCTTCAACCAGACGCAGATTCTGAACTTCAAGCAGAATCTGAACCTCAACAAACTGAACCTCAACCTCTAAATCTCAGCCCTCAAAACTCTCCACCTCATTCACCTGAACCTGAACCTGAACTTACCATACCTACCCTTGAGGAGGCCATTATACAGGTTGCAGAAGCTTCAGTCCAGAAGATCAAGTCTCTGGCTAGAAACTCTGAAGTTAGTGATGATCCTAAATCTGTTAGGACACACTGGAACAGAGTCATTAGTTGGATGACCTCTGAGTCTTATAGGCTGAAGAGTATCTCTGAACAAGTCAGAAATGGCTACATCAGAGACTCTGAGGAAAGACTTCAAGAGAGACTGGCTAGAGAAGCTGAGGCCAGAAGATTAGAGGAGGAAAGATTGGCTAGGGAAGCTGAAGAAGAAGCAAAGAGGTTAGAAGAAGAACGACTGGCAAAGGAAGCAGAACTTCTAAGGATTCGGGAAGCTGAAGCCAAGGCTCAGGCAGATGCAGAAGCCCAAGCTGCTGCTGAAGCTGAAGCTCAGCAGGCTCTGATTCAGGGGGAGTCTTCCTCTGCGATCCCTCTGATTCTTAACACTCTGAAAGAGATAAAGCAAGATCAGCAAGAGATCAAGAAAGATCAGAATGAGCTTCGTGCCAGGATAGACAAGCAAGATGCTCTGAATGAAAACATCCAGAACATGTTTGCCATGTTGCTTCAGAGACTTCCTCAACCTCCGAACCCTTAGGCACTTAGGATTTATTTTGTTTGCTTGCCTAGTGTTTTTGCTTCTGACTTCTTTTTAGCTCTGATATTCGTCCTTGAATCTGATGTTTTTTGACTGTTGTTTGCCTTTGTGCTTTTTTAATGAAGTGTTTTTCTCTTTATTATTCTTTTTATTTTTTATGCCTTTTTGATTATGCCAAAAAGGGGGAGAAATTATTAAATAGCTCTGATGAAAATTATGTCTAAAACCTTAAGCATTCTGCAACAATTATAGAAATAGTTCTGATATAAATAGCTCTGATTAAATAACTCTAACATTAAAATTAAGAAATTGCAGAAAGTTTCAGAAATCTCATTACTTGAAAAGCTCTGGTAAGAACTTCTGAACTCCCTAGTACTAACTCAGGGGGAGCTTTTGTCTATCTGATCTAATATTTTTCATGTTTCATCTGATAATTTTATTTGTTTTGTCATCATCAAAAAGGGGGAGATTGTAAGAACAAAAAGTGTTCTACAACAGACTCCATGATTTTGATGATAACAAAGGATGAAACCAAAAATGGCACCCTAACGAAAAGTTTCTAAGTGTGCAGGGTTCTAAAGAAAGAAGAAACAAATCTGATGATGTCATCAGATGCAAAACAAGATCAGATGCAAAATCTCAAGTATCAGAAGCATCTAAAGTGGAATCTCGTTTCAAGAAGCTCTGACTCTGGACAAAACTACAAAGTATCAGAAGCATCTGAACATGAAGTAAAGTCTAGAAGCTCTGACTCTGAACAAATGCCTTCTGTAAATTCTGAAGTTATCAGCGCCATCTGAACTTTCAAGAGATAACATCAGAAGCCAGTTTCTCCAGATACACAAAGACTCTAATCAGAATTGTTAATCATGATGAAGTAACGTTTAAGCCAAGTTAAAGTTCTGCAAATGGATTTCCTCAATTAGAAAGAGACGTTAATCTCCACTTCCAAGAGAGAAGATACTAATTGTGGTAAGTAGTCACTTCTAAGAGAAAAAGTCTACTGCAGAAGCTATTAATGGAATGGCGTAACTACATCTCAATATCCAACAGATTCAACGCTACTTCAACTCTACTTCAACTCCTATAAATAGAGAAGAAATCTCATTCAGCAAAATAAGAAATCACTAGCCAAAACTATACTGAAATTATATCACGCTCAAGAAAAACATCTTTGTTCTTCAAAGAATTTCACTAAGCTTTTGCTTATCAAGTGAAAAATTTGTTCTTAAGTTTGTAATATTTGCTTTCTTAGAAGCACTCTAGATTACACATCTTGTATCTAATTTTTATTTGATTTCCTCAAGTGACTCTTTGTAGTCTGTAGACTTGAGAGGACTAAGAGATTTTCTTCTCTCTTAGGGGTTGTTTGTAATCTTTCAAGATTAGTGGATTAAGTCCTTGTTGAAGGCGAAATCACCTTGGCCGGGTGGACTGGAGTAGCTTTGTGTTATAAGCGAACCAGTATAAAATCATTGTGTGATTTCATTTTGCAAAAGCGCTTATTTTTCAAACAATTCAAACCCCCCCTTTCTTGTTTTTCTCACCTTCAATATAAACCAAGTGAAGAGAATACTGAAATATGTCAATGGTGTAATACCTCAAAATTTGCCCCCCTTATTCATGCATTCATTTTTAGGTCATTTAACATTTCATATTGCATTTCATCATGTCAATCAGAATTAGATCCAAGAAGCTTGAATATCATCCAAGACACTTTGTGGGTCCTATCTGGGTGATCAGTCAACACAAGGGAACGACTTGAGATACTTCCAACATGTTCAAATGGGGTCTATTCATCAGTCAAAATGTTAATCTTGAAGGAGCAAAAGTTTGTTCGTGAGCTGTCATGCTCGCTAGGCGAGCAGAAGGGGTCGCCTAGTGAGTCCCAAGAAAAGCCACCAGAATCACCTACGCTCAGAGGAATTTCATGAACTGTCATGCTCGTTAGGCGAAGCCCACACGTTTTGAAAAAAAATGAAAAAAAAACGAAAAAAACGAAAAAAAAAAAAAACGAAAAAAAAGGGAAAATAATAATAATAATAATAAAATAAATAAATAAATAAATAAATAAAATATAACAGAAAAATCTTGGACTTGGACCTCTCTCTTTTTGAGCCCACAAAGTTACAAAAATCAAGTTATAAATTCTAGGCTTCCATCTCCCAAGAAACCCTGGGGAAAAAGATAGTGAGAGAAGAGCTAACAGAGTTCAGAGCAACCTCTAGAGACTGAAAGAAACTCATCTGCAAAGAGCCAATTCCATCTCATATAAACCCTCAAATTGCTTTGCAAACCCAACCGGGCAATTCAATTTCATTCGATCTCTCCAATCAGGTTTGCCCTATTTCCATTACTCTATGCTTTCAATTTGAATGCTCTGAATGTATGAGATATTATCGTTAGGTTTTGCATGGGGGCACATGTTTTAGTATGTATGTCCTGTCTTGATGTGTGGATCCTTGCCCCCTGACTTTGAATTTTGATACCCTTTTGATGCATGTGTTTGACAAGAGGTTTAGGCCTCATACACTTGGTTGTTTTTTTTGAGCTCTTTTTGTGAATTTTAATGGCATGATTCATGTGGTTACATTTTGATTTGGGGAAACTCTTGATTGCGCCCCATCTTGTCACTCTAACCTGTTTGTTGAGTTTTTTGTGAGGGCTCACATGACTCCTAAAAGGATAGCTTGCTTGGCATTCCACTTTATTTGTGGGATGCCACCTAGAGGTTTATTCCGATTACCTGTACTGACTCGCTTTCTTTGATGGTGCTAGTTTGAGAGATCTCTGGGTTTCTTGCTTCTTTAGCTGTTATTACTTCGGATCTTTATCTGTGTGGTAGATCTCTTGATCCCTTTACCTTTCCCGCATTTTACCACTTTCCTAGCTGGAAGACCTCAATAGGAGGCAATGTTTTATTTTGTTTGTTTACTTTTATGCCCAAAGACCTCCAAGAAGAGGCATTAGTGCTAAAGACCTCCCTGAAGAGGCAATTGACGGATAAAAGGGATTAGTAGTCAATCCCCCGTTATTCAGTGTGTCGTTCTTTATGCTCGCACTACGTGTTGATGCTTCAGAACGAAAGCCCAAGATCTTTTGTCCGTTCAGTCAGTGAAGAGGGTTCCACCTTTCTGAATCCCCACTTTTTGTCATGAGCTCACCCTATCCAGGGTTAAGAGCTATGAGGTCTTATCCTCGTTACCCTGCCGATCTGCTCACCCTGACGTTCAATGTCAGTGGTTAAGAGCCCATTTGATTACCTTTTCCATGGCTTGTTTGTCGAGGTTGATATGACCCCTCTTGACTAAAGCCCTACCCATGTATGTTTGAGCCCCCTTGTTGGTGTGTTTACTTTAAGATACATGTTTTGTGTGGTGTAATCGTCTCCCCATAGGGTTGTTAGGCTTCGTATAGTCTCTCGTTTGCATGTCAATTAAGGTAGCACTGTTCCTTCGTTTAGGACTTCCTTTTTGCATGAGCATTCCTAAAATACAAACCAACTCATTGATTTTTATTCTCCTAAGAACACGTTTACTCCTTCTACTATAGGTGAGTAAGTCTCCCAAGGTCGAGCATCCGGTAGATTGCGCAGTAACGTCGTTCACCCGAAAACACAACCCTTAACCCATAGGTAGCCGAACTACGGCTTGCTCTGATTCTCATTCCAGATGAGATACGTAGGCATAAGACGCGATGTCTTAGCGAGCACACTCCTCTTTAACTCATAGGTAGCCGAGCTACGAAGACTCTGATTCTCATATTCAAATGAGATACGTATGCAGTGGATGCGACATCCGTGCGAGTCATTTTCTTTTGACCCTTTTTAGTAAATAGTACATTAGATAAACCCACACCCTTTAGACAAGAACAACAAACGTGGATCCCGTAGAGTACTACGGATGCGTAGGGGTGCTAATACCTTCCCTTGGCATAATCGGCCCCCGAACCCAAGATTTGGTTGCGAGACCTTGTCTTTTCCTTTCCTTTTTTCAGGTTTACTTCGAGCGTTTCCTTTCCCTCCTTTGGGATAAATAACGCACGGTGGCGATTCTTCTGTCATTTCTTTTTTCGCCGGTTGTTTTTTCGCATTCTTTTTTCATGTTGCGACAAATGGCACCAGTGACAATGGGATGTTGTATACTCATGGATCTGGATCCATGTTGACTGGGTACTGTGATGCTGACTGGGCTGGAAGTGCTGATGATAGGAAAAGCACATCTGGGGGATGCTTCTTTTTTGGGAACAATCTGATTTCATGGTTTAGCAAGAAACAAAACTGTGTATCTCTATCCACTGCTGAAGCTGAATACATAGCAGCTGGGAGTAGTTGTTCTCAACTGGTCTGGATGAAGCAGATGTTGTCTGAATACAATGTCACACAAGAAGTCATGACATTATACTGTAATAACCTGAGTGCCATAAATATTTCCAAAAATCCTATTCAACATAGCAGGACAAAGCACATTGACATTCGTCATCATTTCATCAGAGAACTCGTAGAAGAGAAGATCATAACTCTGGAGCATGTTACTACTGAAAAGTAATTAGCAGACATTTTCACTAAAGCTTTGGATGCCAATCAATTTGAATGGTTAAGGGGGAAGTTGGGGATCTGTGTTCATGAGAACCTATAGCGAGCAAAGGAGTTTGTGGTTATCCCAGAGGATATTTTTGACTGGGAAAACTGTGTTTGAAAGATTGAAGTTTTTTTTTGAAATAAGGTCACCTTTGGTCAATTTTGACTAAAAAGGGGGAGAAGTGCTTGATATGGAAGTTGATGTGGAAGTTGTATGTGGCTGGACAGAAGGACAGCTATTATTGAAAGGAGTACACAGGGGCTAAAACAGAATGTAATTCTGTTTGTTACAGATGTCGAAAAAGATGTCTAATATGGTGCACAGGTGTTGATGTTGAAGCAGATGTCAGTATGACATTCTGGCTGGTACAGGTACTGGAGTTCAGTAGCTGTTATGTTTGTTGTGTGCACAGATTTAGGGGGAGAAGGAGTACCCTTGTGCATTTGTGTGTCTTACTAGTTGCATCCATAACTAGTAATTCTGTTTGTTGCATAGATTTAGGGGGAGGAGAAGTACCCTTGTGCATGTGTGTATTACTAGTAGCCATAGCTAGTAATTGTTTTGCTTCTGCTGCTGATTCAACTATTGTTATGTTGTTTAACTGCTGATAGTTTACCTTGTGAACAAAAAGGACAGATATATGTTTTAGCCAAAATTTGCCAAAGGGGGAGTTTGTTGATTCTAAGTGTTGGCAGCAATTTTAGTAAAACAAAGAGTGTTCACAAGATGTCATGTGTGATGTCTTAACATGAGATATCCTATGTACCTGCTAGAGTTCAAGAACATGTGCATGCAGGATTGTTTCAGAATGCCACATATAATGCCATGGCTTCTAATATTGGATGTACCTGCTGAAGTTTAAATGAAAGACATGTTCATGCAGGATTGCTTCAGATGACATACACAATGTCATGGCATCTGATATGGTTGTACCTGCTGGAAGTTATAAAAGGAATTATTGGATTATGCAGGATTTTTCCAGGATGTTAGACCCGATGTCATGACATCCTGTACACAGAACATTCAGTGTGAATGTCTGGTGTTTTGTGATTGCACAATTAATGGCAATCTTTGGATGATTGAAGATATGGCTAGCTGGCGCATCCAATCATGGATTACAACCAGATTTACTTGTTTTCCAAGGAGATCTATACAGCTGTTATAAAAAGATTTGATTGGAAAATTAATTTAGGGTTTTCAAGATGTCCAAGCCCAGCTGAAAGCTTCTATAAAAAGGGACTTAGAAAACCTGTTTGAATACACAACCAAGACTGAGCGAAATATAGAGAGAGAGCTAGGGTTTGTGTCTGTTTAGTCGTAAGACTTGTAGGTCATTCAAGTCATCCATTGATGATTGAATTGGACTGATTTGTGGTTGTAATTTGTCACTCTAAAGCTGTTAAGCAAGAGTGTGGGTCTTCTTGATCAAAGTTGTGAAGCAAGATCAAGAGTGTGTCTTCTTGATTGAAACTGTGAAGTAAAATCAAGAGTGTGTAATTGAAAAGTATTTTCTTTTCTCAAGGGATTGTTGTTTAAGATCACTGGTGTGTGATTGTAGGGAAGTGAGTGGGTTCTCATATCTAAGAGTGCTTAGGTAGAAATTGCATGGGTAGAGATTAGGTGAGAAAGACTGTAACTTGTTGAAGTGTACGGAGAGTCTTTGAACTAATTCTATTTTAGTGAATTTCCTTCCTGGCTTGGTAGCCCCCAGACGTAGGTGAGTTGCACCGAACTGGGTTAACAATTGCTTGTGTTATTTGCTTTACCATTCTGTTTTTGTTTATCCATTGTTTATTACCAGATATTAGTGTCGTGACATTACCTTCGACATCTTATATCTGATACCAGAATTTCAATTGGTATCAGAGCAGGCATCCTGCTCTGGTTCTGGGTGAGATCTAGGGGCAATACTTTCTGGTACAATGGAGAGAGATGGAGGATTTGTTCATAGGCCACCAATTTTGGATGGTTCTAACTATGACTATTGGAAACCTAGAATGGTAGCGTTTCTGAAATCCCTTGATAACAAGGCTTGGAAAGTTGTGTTAACAGGTTGGGTGCATCATGTCATTACTAAAGAAGGAGAAGCCACCACTAAGAAGCCTGAAGAACAATGGTCCAAGGAGGAGGATGATCTTGCTCTTGGAAACTCTAAAGCCTTGAATGCAATATTCAATGGGGTAGACAAGAATATTTTTAGGCTGGTAAACAACTGTGAAGTGGCCAAAGAAGCTTGGGACATTCTCAAGACCACTCATGAAGGAACCTCTAGGGTAAAGATGTCTAGACTTCAGCTGCTCACCTCCAAGTTTGAAAACATAAGAATGAAAGAAGATGAAAATATTCATGAATTCTACATGAGTATCCTTGAAATTGCCAATGCCTCTGGAGCCTTGGGTGAGAAGATGTCAGATGAAAAGTTAGTAAGAAAAATACTCAGATCACTCCCCAAGAGATTTGCTATGAAAGTAACAGCCATAGAAGAATCTCAAGACATCTCAAACATGAGAGTGTATGAGCTAATTGGATCCCTCCAAACATTTGAGATGGGAATATGTGATAGAGCTGAAAATAAAGCCAAGAGCATAGCATTTATGTCAAACACTAAAGAGGAAGATGAGGAAGGTGGTCAAGATATTGATGAAGACCTGGCAAATGAGATAGCAATGCTGGGAAGACAGTTCAACAGACTGATAAAAAAGGTAGATGTGAGAGCAAAGGGAAATGTCAAGAACATCACATCTGACATCAGTAAATCCAACAACTTTGGTAAGAAACCAAAGTCTGAAGAAAAGCCCAAAGAAGTTCAGTGCTATGAGTGTAATTGGTATGGTCATATTAAAACTGAATGTGGTACCTACCTCAAGAAACAAAAGAGGAGTCTTATGGCCTCTTGGTCTGATGGAAGTGAAACAGAAGAAGCCACAAACCATGTGACTGCATTGACTGGAAGATGGGGGTCTGAGGAAGAGTCAATTGGTGATGAAAGAACCCTTAAAGAATTGTGCCATAGAAGGGCAGGAGTGTGCAGACATGTTGACAGCCAGAAGAAAGTGATAGCTCAGCTGGAAAATGAAAAGGAAGAGCTTGTGGAAACCATCTCAAAATTAAAGGTGGAAGTTGTATTCTTGAATTCCAAACTAGATGAGATGACTAAGTATGTAAGAATGCTTAACAATGGATCTGCCATCTTAGACAAGATTCTCCAGACTGGCCAAATAACAGGAAACAAATCTGGTATTGGATTCAAGGGTGAGTACAGTTACACTGGCGGCAAACCAAAATCCAAACCTAAGTGCAGCCATGTTAAAAGCAAACCTGAGGTGTCATATCAGATGTCACAACAGCAAAAAGGGAAGCATCAAAGATGGAAATGCCAATACTGTGGAAAATTTGGCCACCTGAAGCCCTTTTGCTATAAGTTATGTGGCTATCCTGGCCCTGTTCAGTCTCAACACCAATCAAGGTCCAAGCATCACAAGACCGTCAACAAAAAGCAATGGGCTCCTAAAACAAAGGTCACAAGTCTCATAGCTCACACTTCCCTCAGAGTTTCTGCCAAAGAAGATTGGTATTTTGACAGTGGTTGCTCCAGACATATGACTGGGAACAAAAATCTGCTAACTGAACTTCATCCTCATGCCATGAGTTATGTTACCTTTGGTGATGGTGCAAAAGGGGAAATCAAGGGAATGGGTAGGCTGGATTGCCCTGGAGTTCCTGACCTTGATGATGTCCTACTTGTTAAGGGATTAACTGCTAATCTTATAAGCATCAGTCAACTGTGTGATCAAGGTCTGAATGTAAACTTCACCAAAATTGAATGTCTGATTACTAACAAAGAAAATAAAGTAATCATGAAGGGAGTTAGGTCCAAAGACAACTGCTACATGTGGAGCTCTCAAGAAACTGGATACTCCTCAATGTGTACCTTAGCCAAAGAAGAAGAGGTAAAGATATGGCATCAAAGATTGGTCCATCTGCACCTTAAGGGTATGAAAAGGATCATATATGTTGAAGCTGTTAGAGGAATTCCCAACTTAAAGATTGATAAGGGAAAAATCTGTGGAGAATGTCAGATTGGAAAACAAACAAGGATGTCACACCAGAGGCTTAGACATGACACACCTACCAGAGTCCTGGAGCTACTTCATATGGACTTGATGGGACCCATGCAAGTTGAAAGCCTTGGTGGGAAGAAATATGCATATGTGGTGGTAGATGATTTCCCCATATACACCTGGATCAATTTCATAAGAGAAAAATCTGATGTATTTGAAGTCTTTAAGGAGCTTTGTTTGAAACTTAAAAGGGAAAAAGAAAGTCCAGTTGTCAAAATTAGAAGTGATCATGGGAAGGAGTTTGAGAACAGCAAATTTGCTGAATTCTGCTCTTCATAAGGAATTCATCATGAGTTCTCATCACCCATCACTCCCCAACAAAATGGTGTGGTGGAAAGAAAAAATAGGACTCTTCAAGAATAAGCCAGAGCTATGATCCATGCTAAGAAATTGCCCTATCATTTTTGGGTCGAAGCCATGAATACAGCCTGCTATGTTCACAACAGAGTGACATTGAAGAAAGGAACTCCCACAACCCTTTATGAAGTCTGGAAAGGAAGAAAACCCACAGTCAAATACTTCCATGTATTTGGTAGCAAGTGCTATATCCTGGCTGATCGTGAGCAAAGAAGGAAGATGGATCCCAAAAGTGATGAAGGAATATTTATGGGCTATTCAACAAACAGTAGAGCCTACAGGGTCTTTAATTCCAGAACTAATGTTTTGATGGAATCCATTAATGTTGTGGTTGATGACCAACAGGCGGATGTCACAGACGATGTTGAGACATCTCTGAATGATTCTCCAGTTAACCACTCAGACAAAAATAAGGAAGAAGAACCTCCTCAAGCTGAAACTGAAGATGACAAAATAAACAAGGGACCCTCTATCAGAATTCAGAAGGATCATCCCAAAGATCTTATCATAGGAGATCCAGATAAAGGAGTCACTACTAGATCAAGGGAAGTAATCTCACATGGCTGCTTTGTATCAAAGATTGAACCCAGAAATATCAAGGAAGCCTTAACTGATGAGTTCTGGATCAATGCAATGCAAGAGGAGTTAGGCCAATTCAAGAGGAATGAGGTATGGGAATTGGTTCCTAGACCTGAAGGAGTAAATGTCATAAGAACAAAGTGGGTTCATAAGAATAAATCTGATGAACAAGGGGTTGTTACTAAAAACAAAGCTAGATTAGTAGCTCAAGGATATACTCTAGTTGAAGGAGTGGACTTTGATGAAACATTTGCTCCTGTAGCTCGCCTTGAGTCCATCAGACTATTGCTTGGAGTGGCATGTATTCTGAAATTCAAGCTGTTTCAAATGGATGTAAAAAGTGCCTTCCTGAATGGCTACTTAAATGAAGAAGTATATGTAGAACAACCTAAAGGATTCACAGATCCAAATCTTCCACAACATGTGTACAGATTAAAGAAATCCCTCTATGGGTTGAAGAAAGCTCCCAGGGCTTGGTATGAGAGACTCACCGTGTTCCTTACTGACAATGGATACAAAAAGGGAGGTATTGACAAAACTCTGTTTGTGAAGAATGAAGGAGGAAAGCTCATGGTGGCACAAATATATGTAGATGACATTGTTTTTGGTGGGATGTCAGAACAGATGGTTGAACATTTTGTTAGACAAATGCAATCTGAGTTAGAGATGAGCCTTGTTGGAGAACTGACCTACTTTCTTGGGCTACAAGTCAAACAGATGGAAGACTCTATCTTTCTATCTCAAAGCAAGTATGCCAAGAACATTGTGAAGAAGTTTGGAATGGAAAATGCAAGCCATAAAAGGACACCTGCTCCTACTCATGTGAAAATCTTCAAAGACGAAAATTTTGTCAGTGTAGATCAGAGTCTATACAGAAGCATGATAGGAAGTCTCCTATCTCTCACAGCAAGCAGACCTGACATTGCATTTGTTGTAGGTGTTTGTGCTAGGTATCAAGCTGAACCAAAAGTCAGTCACATAAACCAAGTGAAGAGAATACTGAAATATGTCAATGGCACCAGTGACTATGAGATGTTGTATACTCATGGATCTGGATCCATGTTGACTGGGTACTGTGATGCTGACTGGGCTGGAAGTGTTGATGATAGGAAAAGCACATCTGGGGGATGCTTCTTTTTAGGGAACAATCTGATTTCATGGTTTAGCAAGAAACAAAATTGTGTATCTCTATTCACTACTGAAGCTAAATACATAGCAGCTAGGAGTAGTTGTTCTCAACTGGTCTAGATGAAGCAGATGTTGTCTGAATACAATGTCACACAAGAAGTCATGACATTATACTGTGATAACTTGAGTGCCATAAATATTTCCAAAAATCCTATTCAACATAGCAGGACAAAGCACATTGACATTCGTCATCATTTCATCAGAGAACTCGTAGAAGAGAAGATCATAACTCTGGAGCATGTTACTATTGAAAAGCAATTAGCAGACCTTTTCACTAAAGCTTTGGATGCCAATCAATTTGAATGGTTAAGGGGGAAGTTGGGGATCTGTGTTCATGAGAACCTATAGCGAGCAAAGGAGTTTGTGGTTATCCCAGAGGATATTTTTGACTGGGAAAGCTGTGTTAGAAATATTGAAGTTTTTTTTGAAATAAGGTCACCTTTGGTCAATTTTGACTAAAAACGGGGAGAAGTGCTTGATATGGAAGCTGATGTGGAAGTTGTATGTGGCTGGACAGAAGGACAGCTATTATTGAAAGGAGTACACAGGGGCTAAAACAGAATGTAATTCTGTTTGTTACAGATGTCGAATAGGATGTCTAATATGGTGCACAAGTGTTGATGTTGAAGCAGATGTCAGTATGACATTCTGGCTGGTATAGGTACTGGAGTTCAGTAGCTGTTATGTTTGTTGTGTGCACAGATTTAGGGGGAGAAGGAGTACCCTTGTGCATTTGTGTGTCTTACTAGTTGCATCCATAACTAGTAATTCTGTTTGTTTCACATATTTAGGGGGAGGAGAAGTACCCTTGTGCATGTGTGTATTACTAGTAGCCATAGCTAGTAATTGTTTTGCTTCTGCTGCTGATTAAACTACTGTTATGTTGTTTAACTGCTGATAGTTTACCTTGTGAACAAAAAGGACAGATATATGTTTTAGCCAAAATTTGCCAAAGGGGGAGTTTGTTGATTCTAAGTGTTGGCAGCAATGTTGGTAAAACAAAGAGTGTTCACAAGATGTCATGTGTGATGTCTTAACATGAGATATCCTATGTACCTGCTGGAGTTCAAGAACATGTGCATGCAAGATTGTTTCAGAATGCCACATACAATGCCATGGCTTCTGATATTGGATGTACCTGCTGAAGTTTAAATGAAAGACATGTTCATGCAGGATTGCTTCAGATGACATACACAATGTCATGGCATCTGATATGGCTGTACCTGCTGGAAGTTATAAAAGGAATTATTGGATTATGCAGGATTTTTCCAGGATGTCAGACCCGATGTCATGACATCCTGTACATAGAACATTCAGTGTGAATGTCTGGTGTTTTGTGATTGCACAATTAATGGCAATCTTTGGATGATTGAAGATATGGCTAGCGGGCGCATTCAATCATGGATTACAACCAGATTTACTTATTTTCCAAGGAGATATATACAGCTGTTTTAAAAAGAGTTGATTGGAAAATAGATTTAGGGTTTTCAAGATGTCCAAGCCCAGCTGAAAGCTTCTATAAAAAAGGGACTTAGAAAACCCGTTTGAATACACAACCAAGACTGAGCGAAATATAGAGAGAGAGCTAGGGTTTGTGTCTATTTAGTCGTAAGACTTGTAGGTCATTCAAGTCATCCATTGATGATTGAATTGGATTGATTTATGGTTGTAATTTGTCACTCTAAAGCTGTTAAGCAAGAGTGTGTGTCTTCTTGATCAAAGCTGTGAAGCAAGATCAAGAGTGTGTCTTCTTGATTGAAACTGTGAAGTAAAATCAAGAGTGTCTAATTGAAAAGTATTTTCTTTTCTCAAGGGATTGTTGTTTAAGATCACTGGTGTGTGATTGTAGGGAAGTGAGTGGGTTCTCATATCTAAGAGTGCTTAGGTAGAAATTGCACGGGTAGAGATTAGGTGAGAAAGACTGTAACTTATTGAAGTGTACGGAGAGTCTTTGAACTAATTCTATTTTAGTGAATTTCCTTCCTGGCTTGGTAGCCCCCAGACGTAGGTGAGTTGCACCGAACTGGGTTAACAATTGCTTGTGTTATTTGCTTTACCATTCTGTTTTTGTTTATCCATTGTTTATTACCAGATATTAGTGTCGTGACATTACCTTCGACATCTTATATCTGATACCAGAATTTCATACGGGATGAGCCTTCAAACAGAAACATTGAGTTAGTAACTAAATCCTCAAAACAAAGCTTTTAAGGGTTTAGCTTTGAACCCAAATAAACAATCCCTAATTGGATAAATTATTCAACCAATATTAAAAATGTCCCTTGGTGAATTTACAATTCTACCTTTCTAGAATTACACAAGTGCCTACTCACCAAATACCTTTCTCGAAAGCACCATAGCTAAATTTCTAGGTGAGAGAAATTGATAAGAATAGTAAAAACAACGGCGTATCAGAGATGGGATTCTGGAAGATTAACGAATGGTCTTGGAAAATTGAAGGTTCTTAAGCAGTGAATCATGATGAACATATATTACATGTAGAAGAGCTTCATCTGCTTTTGAGTGGCGTAGCCCAGAAACGGGAATGCAGAGAGAAGTTTGTATAATTAAATAACTGTGCAAAAACATATTCGGTCAAATCTTGTTATATCGTAACCTATGAGTGTCCAAAACTTGAATAAGAACGGGATGAATGATTCAAGAAGGCATTCTGGTGTATTTGAAAATCAAAACTGCCATCCAAAATCCAAATATTCTGGTAGAGATTATTGTTGTGTAGGGTTCACACGCATTCAAAATTAAGTAGGAGAGAAGTAATATGTAGATACCATAATCTAGTGTGCCCCATGTGCTTCAAAGAGTATGAAAGCATCCATCATCTTTTCTTTCTCTGTCCATTTGTTACTGAGTTATGAAATAGGGTGAGCAACTCGTTAGGTGGCTCAAAGATGATGGAGTCAATAACTTATGTGTATTTCATGGAATTCATTCGTTGTTGAGTTATGAAATAGGGTGAGCAGTTGGTTCGGTGGCCCAAAGATGGCAGAGTCAATAGGTAATGTGCATTTCATGGAATCAGAAAGATAATGAAGGGATATGTACCAAAACATATGAAGGGCGTTATATGGTTTGCAATGTGTTGGCGTTTATGATTGAAGCAAAATGATGTTTTATTTAAAGAAGGTATGCGTGAGGCTGATGTGATGGGTCATCATGAGGGGGAAGCATATACATTGGGTCAAATACTCACCTAAAGGTAAAAGACTTACCCAAACAAATAAGAGAGATACCACATATTCACCCAAAATATTAAGGTGATAGGTGTATGGTTCCTCTCACTTATAAAGTTCCCAACCTCCACTTTTCTAAGCAATATGGGACTTAGAACTCACACTTGTTTCTCCACACAACTCACGCTTGTTTCTCAATAATCTCCCCCTCAAGTGTGAGTCCATCCACTATGTTCCCCCTCAAGCGAAAACTCTTTCACCCACATGCTTGTATCGTCGTTGAGAGACACATTTATCACGTCATGGATACTTTAAAGGAACACGCCGACTGACCACCATGTCAAGAAGACTTTCGTCACAAGGAGTTGGTCCCTTACTCGAACCAGGCTCTAATACCACTGATGGGTCATCATGAGGGAAAAGCATTCACATTGGGTCAAACGCTCGCCTAAAGGTCAAAGACTTACCTAAATAAGTGAGGGAGACACTAGATATTCACCCAAAATCTTAAGGTGATAGGTGTACGGGTCCTCTTGCTTATAAAGTGTTCAACCTCCACTTTTCTAAGCAATATGGGACTTAGAACTCACACTTGTTTCTCCATGCAAATCACACTTGTTTCTCAACATGATGTTGCGATGAAAAGTATCAAGTCTTCATCACTGTCATGGTTTGTATCATATATAAGATCTAATTATGAGTTTAAATATCCTAGTCGGTGTATCAACCCTTTGTATTGTCTCCAGAGTGGGTGAAATATTCTTGTAATGGGTTTGAGTACCTCTTATACTCTCTTTGATTAAATTTTCTCATTAAAAAATACAACGAGATTGATGGTAAAAATAATAACACAATATAATGATATGTCTAATTCTAACTTTATTTTAAAATAACTTGAATAACTTGAATAACTTAAATAATTACAATAAAATAAGATAAAACAATTAATACTAAAAACAAAAATAATAGATCATAATATCTAAAATAAAATACAAAAAATCCAGAACGCCTAAATTAAATAGGATATAATACCAAAAATAAACAGAACAATATACTTAATTCAAGAATAAATCAATTTAAAATTAGAGGAGAAAAAAAGAGCAACTAAAGTTGAATGACGACAATCAATATTGAATTGAACGATGTGATTATGTTTGAAAAAAACAATGATGATTATTGATCTCTTTGAATTCCATATCCCGACTCCCTTCAATATAGTAGTGACAGATTGTTTGTCGTGAATGCTCACCATATGATAAATACTCAATCAATTCAAAAACATAATATCTGAAACAAAATACAAAAAAATCAAAATACCTAAATTAAATAGGACATAATACCAAAATTTCTGCATGGCCAACACTTATGTGTAGAAATTTCTGCATGGCCATTCACGATATAATCTTATTCAAATTTTAATATCCACATCAACCCTTTCAAACTCTATGTTCATGTTGTAGAAAATAAATTAGATTTTTTATCTGATGATCAATTAATTTATAGATCTATGACGCCATTCTATTTAATTATATTTAAATATAGTTATATAAAACAAGAACCTTGCATCTAAATTTTGAAGTTGCATCGAATTAGCTTTTATTTTAGTTAATTTTGTATTTATACAAAGTAATATTAGAAAAAGTTATATAACTTTTCATTTTCTGACTTCAAGTGACAGTTAAATTATACGTAGTTAGTGAGGATACAATCAAGTCTCTCACCAATTAGACCGACAAATTAGATTGTTGGATTGAATTAACGATTCAGATTCATTAAAAATAATAACAAGAGCATCTAGACATATCTACACACAATCTCACTTTCTTATCTTCCTGAGCCGTTAAGTTTTTTATTTTTCTCAAAATTTATTCTTAATTTCTTCCATTCCATTATTCTAATAATTCTAATGTTGATGAGATGAATTTAACAAACCCCTATCCACCTATGTTTCAGGTTTAGGTAAAAATCATGGGGAATTTTATTTTTTTTTCTTAATTCATTTTTCAATTTTTGTTTCTTCAAAGTTGCACTCATGATTCCTCCTTCATCTTAAGGTTTTGATGTTCTATCAAATGAAATTTCTCTTTTAAAAGTATAAAATAATTATTTTAAAAATCAAAATATAATGGTTTGGTTTGCTTCTAACATAGATTGGAAAATATTTCAAGTTTAATTCATCTTTCTTGAAATTGTGAGAAAGGAATTTCATACTTTTCAATTCTTTAAGAAATTATGTTGATGTGTTTAATGAAATCGAAGGGCATAGTGCTATTGATAAGAAATAAAAAAATTGAGCATCGTAATGTCAAATTTGATGGAAAGGATGAAGGTGAGGGAACATCAATTTTGTGAAAAAGAAGTATGAGAAAGGGGAGAGATGTGGAGGCAAGATTGTTCACGAGAATCCTTAGGTGTTTTTATTTTTGTTTTTATCAAATCTGAACTATTAAATTACATTTAACAATACAATTATGTGTAGGTATAGTTTAAACAAATTTATCATAAACCAAACAACACTTATTTCAATATTCAAATTTTTTTTATCAAACAAAAAGAATCATACGCTAATATACAAGGTTCCTCCATTTCAAATAACACTTGTTTTATCTTCCTTCTCCTCTGAATAAAAAAAGTACACAAATATTTTTAACATTGAGATATAAAAGAGAGAGGACTATTATTCTTATTTTTTATTTCTTATATTCCACAATCATTCTTTTTATTTACACAAACCTTTTCTTTTACAATTTTCAACGACACAAGAATTTTAGTACAATTTTAAATAAAAATAATTTAGACCACGAAAAACTATTTAATATAAAAATATTTTTATTTAGTACAATATTTATAGCTCTGATAAGTGTTGCTCTTGATACATGTAAAAATTTGCATGCTATATTTATTTCACATGTAAATGTATATACAATTGTAAAGTTACATACATAGGTAATTGTTTCTAATGTAAAGTCTTATTTTTTTTATAAACAAAAAATTGCATTAAGTTTAAGCATAAGGGTGTCTAACCCATATACAAAGAACAAGAAGAAAAGTTTTACATTACACAACTTATAGGGGACCCTAATCAAACATTTAAGTCGACAATAACCAAGCCATTCAACCTAATGGATTTGGCCCCAAACTACTCCCAAACTAACTTTTTGGCTAAAGAGGAAATGTTTATAGCGCTTTTCCGCCCACCTTTAAAAAGAGTCGCGTTTATGGCTATCAAAATAGCCCAAACAACCGCTAACCAAAACAAAACCCTCCATTTCTTTTTTGTGATTCTGACAAAGTTAGCATCGAAGGCAAGGATATGGTCTGAAACTGACCCAGATGAAGGTAACCTGCACAAACCAATAGAAACAAGAATGTTGTTCTAAACAGAAGAAGCTACCTGACAGGTAATGAAGAGATGATAATGAGTTTCTTTTGTCCCTAAACATAAGGGGGAAACAAGATTATGTTAGCCCGATAAAACACCATGTTTGGCTAACTCATTTTTGGTTTGCAACGTGTTCTAAATTAATCTCCATGCGGAGACTTAAATATTAGAAGGCACGTCCCGTGACCAAAATAATTTGAAAACCTGAAGCTTGTTTGCATCGCAAAAGCTTGCTTCTAATCCAGAACAGAACACCTGGTACGATTCCTGGATGTGGAATATTTTCGCATAACTTAGATTTTATTTTAATTAATTTTGTCATAAACCAAACAACACTTTCAATATTCACACTTTTTTTATCAAACAAAAAGAATCATAAGCTAATATACAAGGTTCCTCCATTTTTATTTAAATATTTTAAATATTCGCAAATGAAATTCTTAATTAAGAATGCAATGATATTTTGAAGGGATTTAAAATTTCTTGTGTTATACATGATCGTGAAGAGTACTATTATATGATAATGCGAAATTCATTTTCTCATATAATATTTTTAGATTTCAAAATCTGAAAGATATATTCAAATTCTAAACACTAATTTAGTCATGAGTGAGTAGTATTGTGCAACATAAAAACACTAATAGAACATTTTAAATTTTTGTGCTAATCATAGAAAAACAATTAATTTGATTGTCATTTTCCAAGTTTAATAAAATCCAGCTCTATTGACATAATTCTATTTAATTATATTATAATATTGTATAAATAGTACAATTTGTAGGAACTTTACATATAATCCGCAGTAGCACACATGGTTAAATTCGTTGATTGAATTTCCGGGTTCGATCCCCGGCTGCGGAATAAGTTTTTGCCTAGCTTTTATTTTATTCAAAGTAATAACAGAAAAGCTAATTATGCGTGGCTAATGTGTATTCAAATTTGTCACAACCCAAAAAGCACTTTCAATATTCAAACTTTATTTTTTTCCATCAAATTAAAGAATCATAAGCTACTGTTATTAATATTTTCATTGCAAAATTTCACTAAAGATCTTTTAAATTATTTTTAATGGGATGATCCTTTATTTTCAAATATAAATCAAGTATTATTTACATTCAATCTCAACCATTCAATTTAAGTGTTCTTGAATTCTCTGCGTCCATATGCATCTGTACCTCATAAACTGCTGCTCTCTTTTATTTCTATTTCGTGTATACAAGTCTTTTCTCTATAAATTAAATATTTTACATGTAAAGTCTTATGATTTGAAGTATTAGTTAATTGCAAGGAGTTTAGTCCTTAATTTTAAGATTAAAAAAAACTATTTTTTTTCAAATACAAATTAAATATTCTCTGCGCTCAATCTTAACCATTCAATTTAAGTGTTTTTGAATTCTCTGTGCCCATATGCATTTGTAGCGGTAAAAAGTCTAATACAGTTATAGTTATTAAGACTAATAAGTTATAATTAAAATTTTGTTATAATTGTCATTATTAAAAAAGAATGATGAAATTCAATCTATATATAACCAAAAAAAGATAGAAATGAAAGTTATTTATCAATTCAAAATAATTTTTAAATTAGTCAAAATTTCCACTTATTTATCTTTAAAAATAGGTATGGTCGATGTTTATCCATTACAAGAAACTAAAACACATTTTTTGGATGATTATGGAGTTATTAGTCTCTAGGAAAAGAAAGAAGTCGAATGGACGGCAAAATGGTCACAAAGGAAATAGGGTGGCCTATTGATAACGTGGAAGACAAGTTTGTTTTATGTTGACTTTTTTTTAGGAGAAGGATTTTTAGGTATCTGTGTGGAATGAAAATGAGAACGTATTTCATTATTATTATAAGGAGCTTCTATGGTGAAGTCACACAATTGACTTCTTTGATGAAATCACTTTAATTGGCTAATAAAACTAAGCCCTAAGCCATATCCGTTTTATAGTGCAAGAAGTTTATAATGAACCATTTTTTATATGAAATTTTCAGTTATTGCATATCAATCCTCCATTAACTTAATAATAATATACAAATTAAAAACAACTTTGATCATAAGACTTTAATAGTTTTATTTGAAAAACAAATTCATCTGTTCATGGAACTTGTTCTTCTTCTTCCTTCTCCAAACTTCAGATGTCGAAATTGCAATTGAAAATCCTAAATCCCATCCACATGTTCTTCGATCTCCTTATTCTTCTCCCTCCTTCTCCCAAATCCGTAATCAACTACTTCCCTCTCACCCAATTTTGTAATCATGTTCATGTTCAATTTTTAGCTTTCAGAGCAAATGTTCGTGTAATTCGTATTGGTTGCGGCATTCATCAAATCGATTATAATTTTTCCATGTTTGTCGTTATATGATTCAAAGCAATAATTCCATCTTGTTGTCTCCTTTCACGTGTAATTGTTCAATTCCATCCCAAAAATTATGAAATTGGGGAATAGGGTTTATATTTTTTGCAATTCATAAATTTTGAAATGGATTTGAATTCTTACCCTGAAATTGTGTATTTGGGGATTAGGGTTTGAATTTTTAAAATTAAGTCGAATCACCATAAATTGTGTAATTATGGATTAGGGTTTGTATTTTATTAAATTCATAAATTCTGAATTTGCATTTACATTGAATTGGAAGATAGTAACATAAGATTTGTTCAATTGAATCTTTAAGGTTTGACTTGAATTAGGAATTTATATTTTGATGTTGTGTTATTGAATTGTTAGCATCTCAATTGAAATGTGAAATTAGGAAGGTTGTTGTATGAGGTTCTTATGAGAGAAAGGAAATAAAGGAGCTAACAGTTCACAACTGTTTGAATTTGAAAACACACACTAAAGAAGGGGTTGAATGGGTAAATAAATCAGAGTTAATGGATAGTATTAACAAGCCCAAGCGCCTTCTCTATGAAGGATGCAAGGACTCAACTGTCTGTTCGTTTTTTTTCTTTATGTATTCATGACTGTCTGTTCGTTTTTCTTCTTTATGTATTCATGAACTTGTATGTATGTATGATGTGTGTGTTCATTGTTTTTTTCTCTCTTTTTATAATTACTTATATTTGATTGATGATGATAAAGTACATTGTGTTTATGTTTAATCAAATTATTTGCTTTGAACTTGTGTCTTATTCATAGTTGTGTCTTATTCTTGATTGTGTATTATACATATTTACATATATCTTTTTGCTATGTTTGTGTCTTATTCTTGATTGTGTTATAGTGAAAGTTGTATATTCTTCCTCTACTAGAACAACCTTAATGAATTGTGTTCAGAGAACTACAAAATGCGACATTTGCAGTTTCAATTAAGTTATTTTTTGTTTCAATGGCTATATTGTTTGGTTGTTGAAGAAGTACCAGAAAATGATTACATGTTGCCATTATTTGAAGTCGGGGTGCACAAAAAGTCCCAATAAATATGATAAATAAGCTTGCCTTGATGCTAAAAAGGTAAGTGGTCGTTGTTTTGAAAGAGAATGTGTTAGAGCACATAATTTGCATTGCATCATATTTGTGTGTTAAAATCAATATTTTGACACAATTTTTAAGACAAATTTCAAAAACAATTTGAATGGTTAATGTAGTTCATATATGTGTCCTTAATTACATCCGAAGAATGTGACTGGCCATGATTTTGAATGTCATGAACCATAGTTTTTAGATATTCAAATATACATGCTCTCTTATAACCATAATTTGTAATGACAATTTGATTTTACAGTTTTCCATTTCCAAGAGGATATATGATTATGTATTTGAGGAATGGTCCATGTTTAGAAATATATATTTTTCATCTTTAATGAAATTATAACTTTATTATGAAATTTTGCAGGAAGAAATTTCATGTGAATTGAGAGATTTGAAGACACTAATTCCTTGGGATAAAGAAATGGTAAAGAAGACACAAAGACTTCTTGTGAGTAAAATTATTTATCGAATAATAACCAAAACACAAATTTGTATTACCCTATATAACAATGCATTGAATAATATCCAATGTAATGATAAATGTGTAACTTGTATAGAACGAAATTGTAGATATTATTATATATTTGAGTTCAAATTTACAGTCATGTTGTTACATGAATATTGTTGTTCATTTCCATTGTCAAATTTTGATTTCCAATATCAATTTGTTAAAGAGCTTCGATTAATACATGAAAATTTTGTTGATTTCCAATATCAAATTTTGTCACAATGAACAATTTTCGCTTTATTGCCTAAGGTAGACTTCCGTTGTTATATATTAACAAATTTCTTTTTGCAATTTGTAACAGCTGAGATGAATATGCAACATGGTGACTAGAGATGAAGTCAACATCTGAAGGAGGCGTATGTGAAATGAGCTAAATTCAGTTGTACTTAGCTAGATCACAAAGAGGTATGTTAAATCCAAACATAAAATATGTTAACTGTATTTGGTGTGTACGTTAATTTCTAGACGTTAAAGTAGTAATGTACTAGTAACCATAACATCATAAAGTGAAATATTACATCATCCAAAATACAAACAAATTATCCACCAAACATGGAATAACCACCAAATTATCCTTAACTTTATAAGAAGACCAAGTTAATGTAGAATTATCCAAACTCAAGCTGATTAACACAAACAGATTATCCAAAATACAATAAAATTATGCAAAATCTAAGAAAAAAATCAACCTATTGCAACATTATCTCAAATACTTCATAAAAACATCATACTTAAATTGAGTAAAATATCACATCATCCAAAATACAGACAAATTATCAACCAAACATGGAACAACAACCAAATTATACTTAAATTTAAAATTAGACCAAGTTAATGGAAAATTATCCAAACTCAAGCAGCTTAACACAAATAGATTATCCAAAATACAATCAAATTATCAAAAATCTAAGAACAAAACAAACATGATGCAACATTATCCCAAATACTTCAAAAAGTCTTCATACTTTCACCAATGCCTTCCTTTTCTTCTCCTGAACATCCCAATAACTTAAAGCCTTTGATAAAACTTCGTTCAACAAAACATTATTCGATGATTGAAGAAGATAAAGTGTAAGCTTCATCCTGGTAGGAGTCACAACCTGTATATAGTTATAAATATTTAGTAACATTGGAAATCTAATTATAGGGGAAATGTTTAAGAAATAACGATCACATTAATTCAACGTACAATTATCGCTTCATAATCACTCCTGAACAGACATTCAATCATCCATTTGGCAACCCACACTCCACAATCATTTCTATGGCCAGTCATTTAAATGCAGTAGTGTCACATTAATAGGTTATTTTGATAAAATAGGCAAACATGGTAAGGGTTGAGAATACTTATGAATTAGGACGCTGCTTTGGGAGGCACCTTGGTTGAACAATGCAGAAGTTTGTCACTATATTGTCAAGACAATATAAATGAGTTCACCAAAAGAATCATGATGAAAAATTTCTTCAAGAAATAGTTCCTACCACAATAGTTAATACCAAATTTGAATTAAGAAAACAATAGTTTGGAAAGTAAAACAAATTCTATATAACATGCATACCAATTATGGATGTTGAGTAAATCCTTTTTGTATGTACTGATTTTATGGTGCTTGGTTCATCTAATCATTTTAGTAGGTATTAGGGATTAAGTGATCACATTTTGGGACCCAATTAAAGAACTCAAACAAGTATAGAATGCCAATAGTCACGTCAGATTTTGTGTGTTGTACTTGAGAAAAGCAACTTTTGGTGCACATTAATGGGAGAGTGAATTAGTCTATTACTTTAAAAAAAATGTTGTGGCCTTGAATGGGCCGTGTATATTACTAATATTGTATATTCGGGCTCAATATATGAATTAAATAATGAATATACTAAATGACATTAGGTTTTGGGAGCTATATTTTCATCATTTAGAATTTAGAAAATAAGCAGTCAAGAGAGAGGAAAATCTCCCATTATCACCATTTTGTCTGGCGGCAGGTTTGTTTTCTTCCCCGAAAAACATGTTATGTGCTCTACATTACACACATTTGTTTGCATGTAGTTTTAATCTCTTCCATTTATGCATGTGTTTTAAGATCTGAATTTGTGTATTCTCTTACTGTAGTTCGTCTTCAGATTCAGATGGCCAGAAAGAAGAGACTATGCGCACTTTAGATTAGATGATATCCGAGATCAAGCATGAAAATAATGTCCCTGAAAATAGTGATACATAATATGGAAGTAAAGAACCCTCAGAGGAGAGTGACGATGACAGTTCTGAATCTGATGACAATGATGATCTTGTACCTTTATGTTGGAAAAAACCTATTACATCTGCTTTAAAGGTAAAAAAAATGTTTTGGTATGATAACAATTTTATTTTGACATACTTACAAAATATTGATTAGCGTGTTCTAACATTATCTGTGATATTTCCAATATTTTCCAAGATCATTTTCACATAGATTATTGCATAAGGATCAAGATTCAATCCAGCTTATTGATGTTCAAAATGGGAAAATATATGAGTGTGATGTTTACACTCCTGACAGAGACATAGACGAGAAGTACATTGCAAATGGCTAGTACCAAAATGAAAAGGAAAAGAAACTCTGATTAGGTGATAAGTTGGGATTTACTATGCCTTATGGTCCTTATAGGTTGTATGTAAAGAGGTTGAACCGTTGAATCGAGGAAAAGGGAGAAGATGTTGTTTGATAGGAGAAGTAGTTGGATTAGTCAGGGTTTAATGTTACTGTATTGTTAGTATATACATGTGTTTATTTGAAGTCATGTTTTTTGTTATGATTAACTATAGCATGAAGAATGAAAATTTGTGTTTTTAACTTTGTAGGATGAATGTGACACCTTTATAATGAATATATATTTGTCTTATCTTGTTCTGATTTAATATTATAAATCTTTTAAAACCAAATATAGTTAAAATCTTTTTAAAAAAATTGTTTTATCTTGTTCTGATGAGCTATGATTTCGAAGAAGCAAGTAATGATATCGAAGTCGAAGATATTGTCAACATTCTAGTCGAAGTCAAAGCAGTGGCTAACATGCCTAACACGGTCGAAGTCGAAGGTGGTGTAGCTAGTCAAAGGCCTCAAAGAACTAGAGTTTGTCCAACAAAACTTCAATACTGTATAGTTACTGGTGATAATGAAGTCACACCAGATGGAGAATTAATTCATTTTTCCTTAATTGTAGGTGCTGAAAAAATCAACTATAGTGAAGTCTTAAATGATAAACAATGGAAGTCAACTATGGGTGAAGAGTTTTAAGGAATCGAAAGAATAACACATGGAAGTTAGTCGAATTGCTAGCATATACAAAAGCTATCAAAGTGAAGTGGGTGTTCAAGTTGAAGCACAATGTTGATGTGTTGATCGAAAGACATAAGGCTAGATTGGTAGCTCGAGGTTTTCTTCAAAGAGCTAGAGTCAACTACTCTAAAGTGTACACAACAGTAGCAAGATTGGAGATTGTTCGACTAGTAGTAGCCTTGGCATGCAAGCAAGGATGGGCGACATTTCACTTAGATGTGAAATCAGCATTTTTGAATGAACCTTTGGATGAAGAGGTGTATGTCACACAACCTCCTAGGTTTGTGATTCAGAAGGAAGGAAAGTACACAAGTTGCATAAAGCACTTTATGGTCTCAAGCAGGCACCTAGGGTATTGAACAAGAAGATCGACTCATACTTAGTCGAATTGGGATTCGTTAAATGCAAATATGAGTACGGTGTCATGCATAGGTTGTGGCACAAGATATAAAAATCATCTGCTTATATATCGATGATTTGCTGGTAACTAAAAATAGCTTAGGGAACTTGTTGAAGTTTAAAGAGATGATGAAGACGGAATTTGAAATGTTGGATATGGGAAACTTGTCTTATTTCCTAGGCATGGAATTTCAAATGTCAAAGCAAGGTATGATGCTAATTTATTTAAAAATGTTGTTTAAAATGTTAATTATTTAAAAATTTACTTAAACTGTTGTTGTCTTGAATGGGCCGTGTATATTAATAGTACTGTATATCCAGGCCCAATATATGCATTAAAGAATGAATATACTAAATAGCATTAGGTTTTGGGAGATATATTTTCATCATTTAGAATTTAGAAAATAAGAAGTCAAGAGAGAGGAAAAGCTCACATTATCACCATTTTGTCTGGCAGCAGGTTTGTTTTCTTCCCCGAAGAACATGTTATGTGCTCTACATTACACACATTTGTTTGCATGTAGTTTTAATCTCTTCCACTTATGCATGTGTTTTAAGATCTGAATTTGTGTATTCTCTTACTGTAATTCGTCTTCAGATTCAGATTTCCAGAAAGAAGATACTATGTGCACTTTAGATTAGATGATATCCGAGATCAAGCATGAAAATAATGTCCCTGAAAACAGTGATACATAATATGGCAGTAAAGAACCCTCAGAGGAGAGTGACGATGACAATTTTGAATTTGATGATAGTGATGATCTTGTACCTTTATGTTGGCAAAAAAACTATTACATCTGCTTCAAAGGCAAAAATAAAATGTTTTGGTATGATAACAATTTTATTTTGACATACTTACAAAATATTGATTAAAATGTCCTAACATTATCGATTAGATTTCCAACATTTTCCCAGATCATTCTCAAATAGAGTATTGCATAAGATCAAGATTCAATCCAGCTTATTGATGTTCAAAAAGGGAAAACGTATGAGTGTGATGTTTACACTGCCGATAGACACATAGAAGAGAAGCACATTGCAAATGGCTGGTACCAATATGCAAAGGAAAAGAAACTTCGGAGAGGTGATAAGCTAGTATTTACTATGCCTTATGGTCCTGAGAGGCTGTATTAAAAGAGGTTTTACCGTTGAGTCGAGGAAAAGGGAGAAGATATCATTTGATAAGAGAAGTAGTTGGATTAGTCAGGGTTTAATGTCATCGTATTGTTAGTATGTACATGGGTTTATTTGAAGTCATGGTTTTTTTGTTATGATTAACTGTAGCATGAAGAATACAAATTTGTGTTTTTAACTTTGTAGGATGAATGTGCCACCTTTTTAATGAATATATATTTGTCTTATCTTGTTCCGATTTAATATGATAAATCTTTTAAAATTAAATATAGCTAAAATCTTTTAAATTTTGTTGCTTTATCTTGTTCTGATGAGTTATGATTTTGACGAAGCAAGTAATGATATCGAAGTCAAAGATATTGTCAACATTCCAGTCGAAGTCGAAGCAGTTACTGACATGCCTAACACAATTGAATTTTAAGATGGTGTAGCTAGTCAAAGGCCTCAAAGAACTAGAGTTCGTCCAACAAGACTTCAGTACTATATAGTGACAGGTGATAATGAGGTCACACCAGATGGAGAATTAATTCATTTTTCCTTACTTGTAGGTGCTGAACAAATCAACTATATCGAAGCCTTAAACGAAAAACAATGGAAGCCAACCATGGGAGAAGAGTTATAATCAATCGAAAGAAACAACACATTTGAGTTAGTTAAATTTCCAGCACATACAAAAGCTATCAAAGTGAAGTGGGTGTTCAAGTTGAAGCACAATGTTAATGGGTTGATATAAAGACATAAGGCGATATTGGTAGCTCGAGGTTTTCTTCAAAGATAAGGAGTCGACTACTCTAAAGTATACACACCAGTAGTAAGATTGGAGACAGTTCGGCTAGTAGGCGCCTTAGCATGCTAGCAAGGATGGTCGATATTTCACTTAGATGTGAAATCAGCATTTTTGAATGGACCTTTGGATGAAGAGGTGTATGTCACACAACCTCCTAGGTTTGTGATTCATAAGGACACAAGGAAAGTACACAAGTTGCACAAAGCCCTTTATGGTCTCAAGCAGGTACCTAGGGTATATAACAAGAAGATCGACTCATATTTAGTCAAATTTGGATTCGTCAAATGCAAATATGAGTATGGTGTCTATGCACAGGTTGTGGCACAAGATATAAAAATCATCTGCTTATATGTCGATGATTTGCTGGTAACTGGAAATACCTTAGAGAACTTGTTGAAGTTTAAAGAGTTGATGAAGAAGGAATTTGAAATGTCGGATATGGGAAGCTTATCTTATTTCCTAAGCATGCAATTTCAAATGTCAAAGCAAGGTATGATTCTACAACAAATAAAGTATCTCAAAGAGATACTCAAGATATTCAAGATAAATAATTTGACTCCTGCATCTTTGCCAATCGAACCAAATTTGAAGTTGGAGAAGCAAGGAGAGGAAGAAAAAGTCGATGCAACTTTGTTCAAACAAATTGTCAGATCTCTGAGATATGTGTGAAACAATCGACCTTATATAGGTTTCTCAGTCGGATTAGTGAGAAGATACATGAGTGAACCAAGGTTATCACACATGAAGGCTGCAAGAAGAATCTTGAGATACTTAAAAGGATTGATAAACTATAGAATTCTATTTCGACGAGACTTTGAAAGAAAAGAAAATATAGTTACTTGCTATTCAAATGTTGATTGGTGTGGAGATAAGGAAGATCAAAGAAGCACAACTCGTTATTTCTTTCAAGTATTTGGTGTCCCAATCTCATGGTGCTCGAGAAAGCAACATGTGGTGGTATTGTCATTGTGTGAGGATGAATATATAGCAGGACCTTATGTTGTGTGTCAAGTAATTTGGATCAGATTCGTGTTTGAAGAAATGGAGGTCAAAGTAAAGAAACCTCCGGTACTGCAGATCGACAACAAGTCAGCCATAAATCTTGTGAAGAATCCAGTTTTGCATGGAAGGAGTAAACACATCGAAGTTATATTTCACTTCTTAAGGGTGAAGCTAAATCGAGGTGAACTTGAAGTAAGGCATTGCTCAAGTGAAGTACCGTTGGCCGAAATTTTCTCCAAATGATTGAAGATCGACAAATTCTTAAATTTGAGAAAGAAATTAGGAATAGTTCAGACCGACTATGATTAACGTATGTTCAAAAACTTGGATTATAAGGGAGTATGTTGAGATATAGGTAATATAATCCAAGTTATATGGCTAAAGCCCAAAGTTAATTAGGGTTTAAGGTTTGTTACTTACTTAGTAGACAAGTTATTAGTTGTATATAAATGCATATCATGTAATTCAATTTGTATATCATTCAATAATAAAATGACTTAATTGCAACTTTGGTGCCCCTATTTTGTCTTTTTTAGTTTTGATCCCCCCATTTTAAAAACTACGTTTTGGTCCCTTTTTTAAGTTTTGTTTTGAGTTTTAGTCCCTTAACTAATTTGAGAATAATATTTTATGACGTAGTGCTCGTTATGATGATGTGTCAATGTCAAATTATAATTAATTTTTCCAACTCATTATTTATTAAATTTTTTTATATTTTTAATAATAACAAAAATTTAAAAATAATTCATAGACAGTTCATTAATATAAACTCAGTGACTGAAACATATTTTTCATGCTCATCTCCTATTTTCATCATTCCCGGAAAAGTATTCTTCCCTAAATGTAAACCCTATTATTCAGCAACAACAACTCCACCTTCAAAGCCTACCCTTATAGATGACACCGAAAAACATCCAAAGCTAGGGAATGTTTCACAATTTCAGCTATTGCAAATGCTCTTTCATCACTTTTCACCTACACATTATCTTCTTCTTCACCTACACACTATAATGTGCAATGCTCACACCATCATCATCAATTTTCACCAACAATAAACCCTTTCATTTTACAATTTTGTTTCCTTTTATTATCCTTATTTAAACCCACACTCTTTCTTTCAAGGTTTAGCCAATTTCCTCCACCAAAGACCCAATAGTGGCTTTTTCCCCTGTTCTCCACCATGAGCACAATGATTATGAAATCTCATATCTCAGTAAGAATCGAAATCGACAATAGCAAAACCTACAAAAGAGAACAAAAAGGAAGAAATAATCGACAACAACAACAAACAGAAAAAGAGAGAACAGGGAGGAAGAAAGAATCGAAATGAAAGAGAAAAGGCAATCTACATCTTTTCCGATTGCTGGAAAACCAGCCACTGTGACTTCCGCCCAATCATCTCCAAACCTCGCAACCTGCGTTGCATTCCACCTCTTTCATCGTTCCTGGCCACCATGCTTCAGATCTGGCCATCCACAACAACAACAACCACGCCTCCATCCTTTGATCTGACCGCCACACACCTCCATGAGTGAGAGAAAGGAAAAACCGATGTATTGAGAATGAATAATGAGGTTGTTGGCTATATCAATTTGAAGTAATTAGAAGAAGGAGAAAAAATTCAATGTTTTATTTTTTCTGATTTTTATTTATTTGATTTATTTTAAATAATTTAATTTTAAATGAATCAATATGATGTGGAAATATATTTGGGCAAATAGAAATTGACATGTCATCATAATAAGCGCCACATCATCAAAAATTATTCTCAAATTGGTCAGGGGACTAAAATCCAAAACAAAACTTAAAAAATGGATCAAAAACGTGGTTTTTAAAATGGGGGAAACAAAACTCAAAAAAAGGCAAAATATGGGGACCAAAGTTGCAATTAAGCCTAATAGAATTCTTATTGCCTTATTCTCTCTCTTTCTCTCCTTACTAAAAGTGTCTCACGCACTAACATGGTGACCCCTTCGATTCTCGATTCAACCAGTTCGATTCGGTTTTTAAAACACTATTTTTAATTATTATTTTGTACATTACTTACAATACATTAATAAGGTTAATTTAATAAATATGTAATATTTTATAATAATATTATTACAATATTTTTTATATGTGCAAATTTTGAAACGGGTGGGTATAACAATATTCACTTCATCTCTAAATTTATGATATTAAATAATTGAAAACATTAATCAATTTAGTTATGAGTAGTGTGCAACATCAAAACACATAGAATTTTAAAAATTGTTAGGCTATTCATAGGAAAACGTCATTCTATTTATATACGTTTATATAAAAAAGATATTGTAACAATCTTGCATCTAATCCGGAGTAACACACCTGGTAAAATTCTTGAATTGAATTTTCGGGTTTGATTCTCGGCTTCAGACTACTTTTGCAAATACTTTTTACATTGAGATATAAAAGAGAGGACTATTATTTTTATTTTTTATTTCTTATATTCCACAATCATTTATTTTAACATAATAAAAAATTGAACCTTTTCAGAAAGAAAAATGTAAATAGTTATTAACGTCATTTTAATTAATTTAAATTTCTCACATGATTTCAAAAGACATGCTTACTGAAGTCACTGATTTTTTACTTCATATTTGGGTTTTCTATTTCTAGGGACATCGACTAAAAAATAATCGCTGATGATGGGAATAACTGCTAACATACCATGGATGTGTCTTCTGGATAATGATCAAGCCTAATCCAATTCAAATATCACGCAAAAATCACAACAAAAAACACAAAAATCATTTGATGAGGCTTTGAACAACGTATGTGATATACCTCTGAGCCAACTCACCAAATCATGTTATAAAGGTGATTTATTGACAGTATCAATTTTAGAGGAGGAGTATTTGGCAGAGTTAGAGACATGAAAGCATAATCTACATGGTCTTATTATTTGGCCAAAGGGTTCTACACCAATAACAATTATTTCCTTGTGCAAGAAGTTAAATGCGCTTTGGAAAAACTTAGGAAATAGGGTGTGATATCTATAAGAAAGGGATTATATGAGTTTACCTTCTCAACTATTAAAGATGTTAGAAGTGTTCAATCCATAAATTCCTGGTCCTTGAACCCTGGCATGCTTAAACCTTTTTCTTCGACTAGAGATTTCAACCTTAGAAAAGAAAAGCATTCAACAACTTAAGTTTGGGTACATTTTTTTATGGGTTGGCATAGGAATATTCGAGGCCTAAAACTCTCTTTGCAATTACGAGAAGCATTGGAACACCCATTTGCACGAATGTTGTCACTAATATACCCATGGTTAATCATAATTTTGTGCATTTTGTAAGAGTTTAAGTGGATATTGAGCTAATAGTACATGAACTAAAATACAAAATGTTAGTGGGAAGGAAAGGATTCGCTTTCTTTGTGGAAATTGAGTATGATAATATGCCAGAATTTTGCACTCACTATAAAACTATGGACCACCAAGTTATTTCCTGTAGAGGAAATAATGAAAAAGCGAGCAAGGAAGTGATGGTGAGAAACAAACAATATAATGATGCTCAAAATGAGGATAAGAAGACACAAAGTGATGAGTTGATGGACCTCAAGCCCTCTTCCTCAAAAGCAGACGCTCACCTCTAGAACATAAGAAGGATGATGTAAACATTGAGATGCTGGGAAACAACACTTATGATATATAGTTGTTAATTTAAAATCTAACAGTGGAAATAATGGAAAAGGGAGAGAAGATATTAATGAGAATGAGAACACAAATGATTAGGATGAATCAAGCTTGAATGCCTCTTTTGTGGATGCTACTCAGATTGGTGAAGTGGTAAACTCCTTTAAACAGGATGATCTTCCTGTGACTCTTATGAGAATATAGAAGGATATCGAGTTCCTAAACCAATCATGGGAAAATCTGGTTATACAAGTTGATAAGGAGGGTCAAGTAAAAAAATAAGAAGAGGTACAAATACAAGTAGGAGTTGATGCAAAGATTGATGACATGAATGCAACTCCTAAGACTCAATTGGTTATACATGGTACTGATGAAGATGGTTTTAGGTTAGTGACCAATAGTAAGAAAAATCATAAATAACATACTTCAGGGAGATAGAAAACATACACTACTAGGTCCAAGGTTAGTTTTCTATACATTTTTCTTGTTGTTGGTTATGTTTCAAATTGGGTGGAAGTTATCCCCGGTAGGACTAATGATTCTAGAGTTGTTGTAGATTTTTTTAGGTCCAATATTTTTTGCAGGTTTGGAATTCCCTGAGCTATCATAAGTGACCAAGACACTCATTTTTATAACCACACCATGGATACTTTTCTCTAGAAGTATGGATTTGTGCACAGAATCTCTACCGTATATCACCCATAAACCAATGGGCAATCTAAGATCTCAAAAAGGGAGATCAAATACGTTTTACAGAAAATGGTGCAAACAAACAGGAAGGTCTGAAGTCGCCGTATGGAAGATGCACTTTGGGATAAAATGTAATATCCCAAAATTTACCCCCCCTCATTCATGCATTCATTTTTAGGTCATTTAGCATTTCATATTGCATTTCATCATGTCAATTGGAATTAGATCCAAGAAGCTTGAATATCAACCAAGACACTTTGTGGGTCCTATCTGGGTGATCAGTCAACACAAGGGAATGGCTTAAGATACTTCTAACATGTTCAAATAGGGTCTATTCATCAGTCAAAACGTTAATCTTGAAGGAGCAAAAGTTTGTTCATGAGCTGTCGTGCTCGCTAGGCGAGCAAAATGGGTCGCCTAACGAGTCCCAAGAAAAGCCACCAGAATCACCTATGCTCAGAGGAATTCCTTGGACTGTCATGCTCGCTAGGCGAAGCCCACGCGTTTTGAAAAAAAAACGAAAAAAAAAAAAAAAAAAAAAAAAAAAAATATATATATATATATATATATATATATATATATATATATATATATATATATATATATATATATATATATATATATATATATATATATATATATATATATATATATAAAACAGAAAAATCTTGGACTTAGACCTCTCTCTTTTGAGCCCACAAAGTCACAAAAATCAGGTTATAAATACTAGAGCTTCAGTAGAGAAAAAACCCTGGGGAAAAAGATAGTGAGAGAAAAGCTAACAGAGTTCAGAGCAGCCTCCGGACACTGAAAGAAACTCATCTGCAAAGAGCCTACTCTACCTCATATAAACCCTCAGATTGCTTTACAAACCCAACTGGGCAATTCAATTTCATTCGATCTCTCCAATCAGGTTTGCCCTATTTCCATTACTATATGCTTTCAATTTGAATGCTCTGAATGTATGAGGTATTATCGTTAGGTTTTGCATGTGGGCACATGTTTTAGTATGTATGTCATGTCTTGATGTGTGGATCCTTGCCCCTGACTTTGAATTTTGATACCCTTTTGATGCATGTGTTTGACAAGAGGTTTAGGCCTCCTACACTTGGTTGCTTTTTGTGAGCTCTTTTTGTGAATTTTAATGGCATGATTCATGTGGTTACATTTTGATTTGGGGCAACTCTTGATTGCGCCCCATCTTGTCACTCTAACCTGTTTGCTGAGTTTTTTGTGAGGGCTCACATGACTCCTGAAAGGATAGCTTGCTTGGCATTCCACTTTATTTGTGGGATACCACCTGGAGGTTTACTCCGATTACTTGTACTGACTCGCTTTCTTTGATGGTGCTAGCTTGAGAGATCTCTGGGTTTCTTGCTTCTTTAGCTGTTATTACTTCGGATTTTTATCCGTGTGGTAGATCTCTTGATCCCTTTACCTTTCCCGCATTTTACCGCTTTCCTAGATGGAAGACCTCAATAGGAGGCAATGTTTTCTTTTGTTTGTTTACTTTTGTGCCCAAAGACCTCCCTGAAGAGGCAATTGACGGATAAAAGGGATTAGCAATCAATCCCCTGTTATTCAGTGTGTCGTTCTTTATGCTCGCACTACGTGTCGATGCTTCAGAACAAAAGCCCAAGATCTTTTGTCCGGTCAGTCAGTGGAGAGGGTTCCACCTTTCTGAATCCCCACTTTGTGTCATGAGCTCACCCCGTCCAGGGTTAAGAGCTATGAGGTCTTATCCTCATTACCCTTTTGATCTGTTCACCCTGACGTTCAATGTCAGTGGTTAAGAGCCCATTTGATTACCCTCCCATGGCTTGTTTGTCGAGGTTGATATGACCCCTCTTGACTAAAGCCCTACCCATATATGTTTAAGTCCCTTGTTGGTGTGCCTATTTTATACATGTTTGTTTTGTATGGTGTGATCGTCTCCCCATAGGATTGATAATTAGGGTAGCACTGTTCCTTCGTCTAGGACTTCCCTTTTGCATGAACATTCCTAAAACAAACAAACTCATTGATTTTTCTTCTCCTAAGAACACGTTAACTCCTTCTACTACAGGCGAGTAAGTCTCCAAAGGTCGAGCATCTGGTAGATTGCGTAGTAATGTCGTTCACCCAAAAACACAACCCTTAACCCGTAGTTAGCCGAAATACATTTTGCTCTGATTCTCATTCCAGATGAGATACGTAGGCATAAGACGCGACGTCTTACCGAGCACACATCCCCTTAACCCATAGGTAGCCGAGCTACGAAGACTCTGATTCTCATATTCAGATGAGATACGTATGCAGTGGATGCGACATCCGTGCGAGTCATTTTCTTTTGACCCTTTTTAGTAAATAGTACATTAGATAAACCCACACCCTTTAGACAAGAACAACAAACATGGATCCTGTAGAGTACTATGGATGCGTAGGGGTGCTAATACCTTCCCTTCGCATAATCGGCTCCCGAACCCAAGATTTGGTTGCGAGACCTTGTCTTTTCCTTTCCTTTTTCCAGGTTTACTTTGAGCGTTTCCTTTCCCTCCTTTGGGATAAATAACGCACGGTGACGACTCTTCTGTCATTTCTTTTTCGCCGGGTGTTTTTTCGCACACTGCATTTTTCAGGTTGTGACATAAAAGAACAACTTTCAAGACACCAATAGGGATGTCTCCCTGTCGACTTGTTTTTTGTAAGGCATGTCACCTTCCTGTAGAGATAGAACACCGTTCTTATTGGCCGGTAAAAACTTGTAATTTGGAGATGAAACAAGCAGGTATTGAAAGAAAAGTCCAATTACAACAACTTGAAGAGCTTAGGCTAAAGGCTTACGAAAGCTCTAGGATTTATAAATAAAAAACTAAGCACTTCCATGATAAGATGATTTCTATGAAGGAATTCTCTATGGGCCAACATGTTTTACTATTTAACTCCCGCCTTAAGCTTATGGCTAGGAAACTTCAATCCAAGTGGATTGACCCTTTGTTGTCACTATTGTTTTCCCTCATGGTGAAGTAGAAATAAAAAGTGCAGGTACTGGCAAAACCTTTAAGGTCAATGGGCAGCTCCTGAAGCTATTCCATGAAAGTTCAGTGCTTGAAGATGCACCCTTAGAAGAGTTTTTGTTGGAAAATCCCACCTACTCTGCAACTTGATAAGGGAGCACATTTTCCTTTCTCTCACTCTTATTTAATAGTTGTGTCCCTTCATTGAAGACAGTGCATCTTTTAAGTGTGGGGGATGGAACCATTTATTTGTTTTGTTTTCATTTTTTCTCTGTTTTTGGTTTTTGTTTGCTTTCTTAAATAAAAAAATTGCATGCTTTTTCCTTTTGTTTTTTTAGTTACAATTATGAGTATTTTTCTTAGTTCTCTTGACGAAAGTCTTATGGTGTGATGTGAAAAATTTGTTGTGCATTTTTAGTATGATAGGTAGGAATAAACTTTGAATTGTACATCTTTAGCAGTAGATCATTAACCCTTGTGAGTTTTGAGCCCTATATGGATAACATACAAAAATCCATCTCTCATTTTCTTGTGTTATTCACTCATGTTTGTTAGTCTCTAGAACTTGAATTGACTCTTATTGATGATGTTGTTTACCTGTGCACGCTGATATGATAAAGGCAATTTTGTTTTTATTTTATTTTATTTTTAGCCAGTTAGCCAAAAAGTCAACCCTGAAATAATATCATCCCTTATTTGAAACCCCCTTGATCCTATTATCCTACTTTTTTAAAACTCATTACAAGTCAAGAAGTGAAAAACAATGTTATCACCCTATTCAAAGGGTTGAAAGTGTTTTGTTTGGAGTTGAATAATTATGTTTGTAATATTTCAGAAGTTGGAAGAAAAAGAGAAAGAGAAAATAGAAAACAAAAAAAATAGAAAGATTTCAATCCATGTCAATACATACTCCTTCCGAAAAAGAAAAAAAAGAAAGTAAAAAAAGAGAAAGGAGAAGAGAAAATAATTGCTATAGAGTTGTTGTTGAATGAATGAAATCTTTTGTAAATTCAACTCCCGCGGTTTCTTTCAAGTCTCTTTTGTGTCTTTGAATTTTAGCCTAGTACCCCCTTAGGATTTATCTCACCCGTACCTTGGCCATGTTACAACCAAATAAAGTTCCTTTTGATATTTGTGCGCATGTATTTAAATTGTAGATGTTAGAGTCTTTTCAAGGTTATGGTAGTACTAACGTTCATGTTGTGCTTTGAGTGTAAACAGTTAACCTAAACACTTGAGAGTTGAGTGAATTTTATCCTGTGAGGATCTTACTGCTTTTGATGTACACTTTGGTAATCTATTTTCCTGTCTACTTTGAATATCATAAAAAGTTGCTCACGAACACCATATTCTTGAAGCTTAGACTTAGAATTCTGCTTGTACCTTGTATCTTGAAAACTTTTGGAAGTGCATGCTCTATTTTTTCCTTTTGTTTTGAAATTATAATTTTGCTCGAAGTGCAAAAGTTCAAGTGTGGGGGAATTTGATCAGTGCATTTTGATTAAATTTTTTCCTATAATTGTACTTAGGCATTCCCTAGTTTGTTTTTCTTATTTTACTATTTTATTATGTTTTTAATTTTATGTTTGCCTTTAATCTATTTTCGTTTGTTGTTTTCATGTTTTAGCGGTTTTTTGATACCTGTTCACTGTTCGGATCATAATTGGAATTCCACAATGCCGTTTTGAGCGTTCTTATATGTGTTAGAAATATAAGAGAAAGAGCTACAACTTTCATGTTGAATACAAAAGCTGATTCGGAATGCAAGAATCTCACATAATTCGTTGAAGTTTCTTACTTTAGAAAATAATTTATTTTGGGTCATTTTTGGATCGGGTTTATGTTTTCCGACCCAATTTGAATTATAAGTGCAATCCTTATTTTGTTAAAAGGGATCACCCGTGGTACTATAGCTTTTCACACACTATTCACGATAAGCTTTTTGCTCTGTATGATTATGATCAGGAACTAATCTTCCAGAGTTAATCTGTTGTCATCGAGTTTCCAACACATTGAGGTTTTTATTCTATCAATTAAATTTTGTTTCTCTTTAAATTATATTATATGAAAATTCATTTTCTTAATTTGTATTTTATGGAATGGTTCTGATTAAATTCGTATGATTGTATTCCTAATTGTTAATCGAAGTTTACGTTGCTTTGTCGTTAAATCACGTTTGTAAATCGTGTTTGCTTAATTCGCAATTGTATTAATCCGTTTGCTTAATTCAGAATATAGGAATACCAATTTGTCTTATATCTATTGCACTTGTAAATCGATATTGAATTGAATAGAGATCGAATCCTCTTAGGGAATTGGTAGGTAAAAACCAGTGATTAGCCGAAAACCGAAAATAGTAGACTGATTTATTTTACAATCACTTATTTTAATCACTTATTTACTTTGTTTTCTTAATCGATCCTTAAACCATAACCCTCCCCCCAAATTGATTTCACTAGGTTAATAATAATACAAGAATCCTTGTGATATGATACTCGAGTTGTCACTTCCACTAAACTACAGTTTTCTAATTACTCGTTTTGACCCGTGCGCGACAGCGGATCAAATAGTAGAGTAGATAATTCCACTAACTTGTGGTTTTTATGTGACAATAACATCAATCTTGAAATAATTTACATTAGTGATTAACACATTTCTTTTTCCTTTAAATCTAATGACAAGACTCTTAGCATTTCTGTTGTGTATACTTCTACTTGTTATTTTGCTAGGTGGAACTTGTGGATTAGATTACAGAGAGTGTTAAATCATGTTACCCTTCGCTGGTGTGTAATAGGACAACACCATTACGGGTGGCCGTGAATATTATGGATCCTTTACCCCTTCTAGCGGCCCCATGGAAGAGTTTTCTAATTGGTCAAATAATAATAATTTGGTGCACATTCCTACTAGTGGTGCTAAATTTACATGGTCTAATGGTAGTAATGGAGCCAATAACACACAAAAGAGATAAGATAAGGCTACTTGTAATCAGAAGTGGATTGATGCTTGCATGAAAACTTCTTGTTCCACCCTTGTTAGAAACATATTAGGTCAATATCTTCTCCTCCTTCACTTTGATTGTCAATATGCTAAAGTTAGGTCTTAGTTCAGATTTCTTCACACCTAAATCCACCATCGGGATTTTAAAGAGGGGTTGAAGACTCCTAAAAAGATAAAATGTTTAGTTTTCGTATGTTTTTCCTTTCAAAGAAGCTTCAAATTCTTAAAAGCAATATCAAAGCTTGGAACAAAAACATCTTTGGGAATGTTCATGATCAAGTCAAGAAATCAAAAAAGGATCTTGGTTGCATCAAAGAGAAAATTGAGCAAGGTGGTTACAATGTTGATCTGGCTGTCAAAGAGAAAGAAGCTTAAGTTAAGCTGGATTTGGCTCTCAACAATGAGGAGCTATTCTGGAAAGAAAAAGCGATACTGCAATGGCATGCAGAGTGGGACAAAAATATAATTTTTTTTCGTAGAGTCACTAAAATCATAAATGCCACTAAGGTTATTTACTCTATGAAGATTGGTGGAGTTAGTTACAACAATCAGGATGAGATTACTGAGAATGTAGCAAATCACTTTAGGGCTTTATTTGACAATGTTTTTATTTTATAGGAAAACTCTCTCGTGGAAAATGTCATCCCTAAGTTAGTGACCGAGCAAATTAATAATTTGCTTAAAATGTTGCCATCTGAGCAAGAGATTCATAGTACTATTTTTAAAGGAAGGCCCAAAGTTTTTTATTTTCATGCTTTGGCTGATATAATCAAAGGCAAGCTTGCTGCTTGGAAAGTTAATTTTCTATTTGTTACTGGTAGAGTGCAGCTGGTTAGGTCTGTTATTCAAAGCATGATGATCTATTCCATAATGGTTTATTCTTGGTTTGTCAGTCTCATTAAGATGATGGAAGGTTGGTGTAGGAACTTCATATGGAGTGCTAAAATTTACAAAAGGAATTTGGTGATAATGACTTGGAAGCATTGTTGTAGAGATGTGAGGGATGGTGGCCTTAGTATTAGATCTTTGAGGATCCATAATAAGGCTTCTGATTTGAAGCAGTGTTGGAGTGTTTTGAATGATCATGAGGACTGGGCCAGAATCTTGAGGATAAGAGATTTTAAGAGAGGCGGGCATGTGGAGTACCATGTTTTCTCATCTATTTGGAAAGGACCAAAGCTTATCAAGAAGTAATCAAGAAAAATTAAATATGGATGGTTGGTAATGGAGAGAACATTAGTCTTTGGGGAGATATTTGGTGTGGTCAATATCTGAATGATATATTTCAAATTTACGGGGGAAATCTTGAGCAATTACAAGCAAATTTGAAAGATATTATTCATGAAGATTTTTTTTTCTTCCTTCAGGGTAAATTAGGCTTTGTCCTATCTTACGTAAACTTACTACTAGTGTCTTTTAACCCTTAAAGAAGCGTATAATTTATGTGGAAGCCATCTTAATCATGCTTGGGGGAGAAATATTTGGATCATTGTCATCCCTCCTTCAAAGTCCCTGCTCTTCTGGATATTGGTCCATGGTAAATTGCCTACTAAGGATGATATAAGAGGTCAGAATCCCTGTTAGTTTGCAATTTATGTTTCAAGAATTCAGAATATATGAATCACCTTTATTTTATTGTACTTATGCAAAATATATTTGGAATTGGTTAGGTAATTTCCTGAACAATGGTTCGGTCATTACTAGTTTGGAAGAGTGTATGGAGGTAATTGATTATGCACATTCTTCTCAATGTCATGTTGTCATTATAGCTGATGTCTTGAACTGTGTAGTTTGCATATAGTATACAAGAAATCAAGTCAGGTTTCAGAATAAGAAGATACATTGGAAGTCTAATTGTGCCATCATCCTCTCTGTAACCTCCTTATCTGGTAATTTCTCCTAATGTAGAGTTAATTCTTCCATTAGGGACTTTGTGTTGTTAAAAAAATTTAAGGTTCATCTTCATCCTTCTTATCCTAAGATGGTTTTGGAGGTTTTATGGCCGTCTCTCCAACATGGTTTCAAGGTAAACATTGATGATGCCTATGTTGGAATGCCTTTGTTGGCTGTGTGCGGCAGAATTTTAAGGAATGAATTAGGTGATCACCTTAAAAACTTTGGGTGTAATTTGGGGTCTGTTAATGCTTTGTACGCTGAACCCAAGAGGGGAATTTTGGCTATGGAAGCAACTATCAATAAGAAATGGACAAACTTGATGTTGGAAATAGACTCCTCTTTAGTTATTTCATCTTATAGAAACTCTTCTGTTATTCCGTGGAGAATAAGGAATATAGGGGTTATTTGCTTGTCTAAGTTGCATAATTTCAATTTTTTGCTTCACACATGTATAAGTAAGGAACCACTGTGCAAATAAATTATCTAACATAGGCTTAATGGTTTCTACTCTTACTTGGTAGAATGAGGTTCACTTTATGTTTTGTTGGATTTCAACAAAAACAAGTTAGGATTATCAAATTATATAATTAGATAGGTTTGAGGTCAGGTTATTTTCCCCCTTCATTTTTGTACATGTTTTCTTCATTTATTCATGGACTTTTGCCCCTTTTGATTAAAGTAAAACATATATCAAATCTAAAAATTAAAAAATGATAAAATATGATGAGATGGATAATGGTAGACGAAGAAATATAGTTTAATATTTATTTTGAATTTAATCTTATATGGATGAAGGGTGTTTCTGATGAAGAGATTTCAATCTCCGACAATGATAAAAAAACATTTTTGATGTTTCCATATGGTCTAAAAGAATAAAAGTTAAATCCAACTTGTTTTATATTTTAATTATTTTGAGTGTCTAAGCAATTGAGTGACATGGAGAATGTTACTCCCTCCGTTCAAAATGATTGTTGTTTTTGAAAATCAAATTTATTTTAAAATGTCGGTCATTTTCACTTTTCAATGTATACATGATTGTTATTTTTTAATTGTGTATTTTAATCAATATTTTAAAAATCATTTTGGTTATCAAACGAACAAGGATATTGGGTCAATGTTTCATAGGTCAAACATTGGTCATTATTGAATCGCATGACTAAATTGAATTATACCGAAAAACCTAGTCTCTATAACAAAATTATATAATTATTAACTCGATCGAATGGATTGATTCGGTTTTCAAAAAATCATGACACCTAATAACTTTAAATTTTCAAAATATCATAATTTTACAAGTTCAATATTTAAATTGAAATTTTAGACATAGTTATCACACACAACAAAATAGTATAAAATACTAAACCAAATATATTTTGAACAAAATTTAATTATAAATTAAACATAATAATAATTTTATTTTTAGCATATGCACCATACTTATAAAAAATAAAAAATATAAGATCGGTTTAATCATCACTTATCCTATTCAAATTTTAATATCCACATCAACCCTTTCAAACTCTACGTTCATGTTGTAGAAAATAAATTAGATTTTTTATATGATGATCAATTAATTTATAGATCTTTGACGCCATTCTATTTAATTATATTTAAATATATTTATATAAAACAAGAACCTTGCATCTAAATTTTGAAGTTGCATTTAATTAGCTTTTATTTTAATTAATTTTGTATTTAAACAAAGTAATATTAGAAAAAAGCTATATAACTTTTCATTTCATGACTTCAAGTGACAGTTAAGTTATGCGTAGGTATAATCAAGTCTCTCACCAATGAGACCGATAAATTAGACTCTTGGATTGAATTAACGATTTAGATTCATTATAAATAGTAACAAGAGAATCTAGACATATTTACACACAATCTCACTTTCTTATCTTCCTGAACCGTTAAGTTTTTAATTTTTCTCAAAATTTATTCTCAATTTCTTCCATTCTATTATTCTAATAATTCTAATGTTGATGGGATGAATTTAACAAACCCTTATCCACCTATGTTTCAGGTTTAGGTAAAAATCATGGGAAATTTTGTTTTATTTCTTAATTCCTTTTCCAATGGTTATTTCTTCAAAGTTGCACTCATGATGCCTCCTTCACCTTAAGGCTTTGATGTTCTATCAAATGAAAGTTCTCTTTTAAAAATATAAAATACTTATTTTAAACTAAAATATAATGTTTTGTTGGCATCTTAACATAGATTGCAAAATATTTCAAATTTAATTCATCTTTAAGAAACTAGTATGTTGATGCGTTTAATGAAATTGAAGGGCAATTTTGTGAAAAAGAAGTATGAGAAAGGGGAGAGATGTGGAGGAAAAATTGTGCACGAGAATCTTTAGGTGTTTCTACTTTTGTTTTTATCAAATCTGAACTATTAAACTACATTTAACAAGAGGCAACGTATAACTTGGTATGAAAAGGATAATAGGATTTAACTACATTCCAACATCATTCTTTTTATTTACTAATTTTTTTTTATATTTCAACATTATAATTTTAAATAAAGATAATTTATACACATGAAAAACTATTTAATAAAAAAATATTTATAGGCATGTCATCATTACATTTGACTTGCTATATGGATATTTCCTACTACCAAGAGGCAACGTATAACTTGGTAGAAAAGAAAGCACATGGCCTCCTAGAGTGGTTTGTGTAACCCTGGGAGTAGTTGGAAAACTAGTTGTTTGTGGTAGTGGAACCACCATTTCTGGTAATGTCGTCGAAACTGACATTTGACTTAGAAAGTGGTTACTCCAATGAACGTTGAAGCTCCTATACCATGAACCGTCGATTTGATTGGTTGTTCTTGCACATCTGAAGCATTATTCTAGGAAATGAAATAAGTTTTGTATATTGGATGATTTATCTCAACAAGAGTTTTACCACTTCTCAGGCGCATAATGTAACACCCTTCTAAAATACCCCAAGTATATAATTAAAATAACACATATCAATCAGAGTAAATATGCAATCAAGGGTGTCACACAACATTTCACACCATAATAACTGTCATGCTCTTTCATTAACTCAAAACATAAAACATTTGCCCAATACGCAGCGGATAGAGATCAAATCGATCATTCAAAACATGCAACATACTACATGTAAACTGGTTCAACAATCATCAACAACAATATTAAAAATGTTCCCTCCCGATGTTACATCTATCAGAGCATGACCCACTTAGGAGACTACACTAGACTCCAAGCATAAGCTTCCACTCAACTCATTTGTTCGTTACCTGAAAAATAGTTGTAAGGGTGAGTTCCTCAATCGATACAATAAGCATTATAAATCATCATGTAATGCTAAGTAAATTCACACATTTCATCACCCTAATCGTAACATACATCCAGTAACGGCACATCAACTCAAACATCATACTTAATATCAACACAATTCCACTCCTCAATTAAATTAAATATCCATACAACAAGCCAACAAAATGCAACTCTAATGAGACTCGACTCGTCATGCATGTGGTACCATTCGGAGTAAAACTCCCAACTTAAAATCATTGCCATTTTATTGGGCATCAAGGCATAAGCCTTCAACTTTCAACTTAAAATTTGCCAATCCAGGCCAACGTGGTGTGAGCAAAGCTCCGACTTAATGCATATGAATGTACATGGCATACACGACTTTAAACTGTCGACAACATAATAATAATAGCAATACAACAATGTTTTCAACAACATCAACTTATAATCAACTTTGGCTCACCAAGCCTACAACTCAGTATTTTCAACAACTTTCCGTACACGGAACAACTCAGCAACATACTTGTACCAACACTTCATAACATAAATCCAACAAAATTACTCATCACAATTAACTATAATAGGCCAATCACCAATTAGGTTCACAACATTAAAAATATCAATTTTTCAAATTTCCAACAGTGTTAACCGGTTAACGCCCTGGGTTAACCGGTTAACGCAGGACAAAACACACTTTCTGGCAAAACGCAACAGTGTTAACCGGTTAACGCCCTGGGTTAACCGGTTAACGCAGGCAAAACAGCACATTTCCACAAAATATAACAGTGTTAACCGGTTAACGCCCTGGGTTAACCGGTTAACGCAGACAAAACAGCAGTTCCTGCGCTAACACAAGGCAGAATGCAGAGTTCTCCGCATTTTCCGCCGTTGGAGGACTTCCGGACCTCCGATTCAATTTCCGTAAAAAGCTATACGTTCGGGGGAACACGACTCACACAATTACGGACTCAATTACAGCTTTAATACAACTTATTCATCACAATATTTCAGCATTCAACATCCCAATTAGGGTCACTTCAACGGTTTATCACTACCCATGACATGTTAATCTATAATACCCAGTAAACGACGATAAACCCCCCTTACCTGAGATAATCCGGCAATCTCTAAGCTTCAAGCTTTTCCGTTCTTCAACCTTTGCTCTCTAGCTCTTCCTCTTTGCCCTTTCTCCACTTTCCACTTTTCAGCCGCTTCTCTGTTTCACGTGAAAACTCTTTACCAAAAATGAAAACCCTTTTCTCTTATTCCAACTTATATATTTTCCACTAATTATTATTCCAAATAATAATAATAATAATAATCCAATAATTCAATTTATTTAATTAAATTAATAAATATATTATTAACTTAATTTAAATAATTCTCTTATTTTATTCGGGGTGTTACAACTCTCCCCCACTAAAAGAGTTTTCGTCCTCGAAAACATACCTCAAGCAAATAACTCTGGATAAGACTCTTTCATCTGACTCTCCAGTTCCCAAGTCACATTGCCACCTGCTGGTCCTCCCCAAGCTACTTTCACTAAGGCAATCTCTTTACCCCGCAACTGCTTCAACTCTCGATCCTCAATCCTCATAGGCGATATTTCAACAGTCAGGTTATCTCTTACCTGTACATCATCTACTTGGATCACATGCGACGGATCATGAATGTACCTCCTCAACTGAGACACATGAAAAACCTCATGCAAATTCGCAAGTGACGGCGGTAAAGCGATACGATAGGCTACCTCTCCTATCCTCTCCAAAATCTGATAAGGACCAATAAATCGAGGTGTCAACTTCTTTGACTTCAAAGCTCGACCAACCCCAGTTATCGGAGTAACACGAAGAAACACGTGATCTCCCTCTCGGAACTCAAGTGATTTCCTCCTCTTGTCATGATAACTCTTCTGACGACTCTGAGCAATTCTCATCTTCTCCTGAATCATCTTAATCTTTTCTGTAGTCTGTTGAACAATCTCCGGTCCAACCACAACACTCTCACCGGACTCATACCAACATAAAGGTGTCCGACATCTCCTACCATACAAAGCTTCAAACGGCGCCATACCAATGCTCGAATGAAAACTATTGTTGTAGGTAAACTCAATCAAAGGTAAATAACAATCCCAAGCACCTCCCTTTTCCAAAACGCAAGCTCTCAAAAGATCCTCCAATGACTGAATCGTCCTCTCAGTCTGACCATCAGTCTGCGGGTGATATGCAGAGCTCAATCTCAGTTTAGTTCCCAAAGCCTTCTGCAAACCTTCCCAGAATTTCGATGTAAATCTAGGATCTCTGTCCGAAACAATACTCGACGGAATACCATGCAAACTTACAATTTTCTCAATATACAACTCAGCTAATTTCTCTAACGGATAGTCCATTCTGATCGGAATGAAATGAGCCGACTTTGTCAATCTGTCAACAATCACCCAAATAGCTTCAAAATTCTTAATTGTCCTCGGTAAACCAGAAACAAAATCCATACTGATACTATCCCACTTCCACTCTGGAATAGCCAACGGTTGCATTAGCCCAGTGTCGCATCCTGCGAAAATCAACCGGCGAGGCTCGAAAACAAAACACACACAGAGCCGCCACTGCGCGTTATTTATCCCAAGATAGGGAAAGGAAACGCTCAGAGAAACCTGGAAAGAACATGGTCTCGCGACCAAAGAGACAGGGTAAGGGAGTCGGTTACGCAAGGGGAAGGTATTAGCACCCCTCACGTCCGTCGTACTCGACGGGATCCACGTTCTAAGAAAAGAAAAGGTTGCTAAACATCACACACACACGGGGAACGCAGGTGGGGTTAAGAGAAGGGAGCTCGATAAGGTATCGCACCTTATGCCTACATATCTTGTCTGGAACAAGAATCAGAGCCACTGTAGTTCGGCTTACGCACGCCAAACAACACAAAACACACCAACAAGCAAGGGTGGCAAACATGGAGCCCGACAACCACTGGATGGAATTACGTCGGCATCCGAACCAAAACACACTCAAAAGGGCAAACGTGGAGCCCGACTGCCAATCCTGGGCTTACGTCGGCATCCGAGCCAAACATGCAATCAGATAACAAACAAACACACGCAAAAAAGAAAAAGGTTGCCCGGAGTGGTCTCGCACGACCACCTGCCTACATACCTCGTCTGGCACGAGGATCAGGGCGATGTAGTTCCCCTGAAAGGGAAAAAGATTTCAGCCAGAAACCGGGGAAAGACACACTACTAGGGAGCTGGACTCGAGCCTAGTGTTGTCATGCATCGTTTACCCTAAGTTCGGTTTTCTATCCTACTTGCATAAGCAAACTACTCCTATCCAGGAAAGAAGCAAGCACACAAGCAAACAACATACAAGCATACATCAAATGAGAACAAGCATCTCAAACAGGCATGTCAATCAGATATCCACAGAGCACCCACTATAGCCAAACAAGAGGCTCACACAATAGGTTTGACTGCCGAAGCGAGTCGTCTGTACGGGCTGGGTTTGCTCTTAACCTTGCCATTACGAGGCTAAGGTGAAGCAGATGAGAGGTGAAGTGAGGATCAGACCTCACAGCTCTTATCCCTAACCAGGGAGAGCTTCTGACAAATGAGCATGGGTCCAGAATGGGGGAACCCTTCTATACTCAAAGACTCTGACACAATGTGCACTGCACAAGATCTTGGGCTAGGATCTCAATGCTACAACCATGTAATGGGAGCAAGGAGAAGACTCAACTGAATAGTGGGGGATAGATTGCTTATCCCTACCTTCCACCAATTGCCTCTTTTAGAGGACTTTCACCTGCTTGGCACGAAAAATAAACAACCACAATCATTGCCTCTTAAGGAGGACTTCAGACATTTATTTGCCCGGCCCGGTAACAGCCGGGTCTCCAGACTACATGAAGTTAGGAAGTTATACCTCAATGCAAGTTGCTTAAGCAAAGCAAAGCAAAAGTTCACAAGGAACTGAGCAACTAAAAGTACCTGGAAACAGTCAAACACAGTTAGTACTCAGACAGACAAAACTAAACAGCAAGTATCAACCAATTAATCTATACAGATCAATGCACAACAAAGCAAGCTCAAAGCTCAATCCCAAACTTCACAACCTACAAAACAATGTTATGTTAGTGTACAAACATCAAACAACATCAATTGCATTGACTTGGATCATTCTCCATACACATTATGCTTTTGATCGTGAAAAATCAAGCAAATATTAGCAACTAGACCACTAGGCTAAGCCTAGGGTCCAAAGGCAAGAAAAATTCCTAAACAGCAAGGTATCTCTAACCAAACTCAAATTAATGTCAAACAAGAGCCAACACACTTAGTCCCATGTCCATATCATTCATCATGTTCATTTTATGCATAAAACAATCCAAACTAGTTCAAATGAAGCACCAAACATGCAAACAGAACTATTACATTCAATTCCATATCAAAACAACTTCAAAAATCTCAAATAAATTACACCTAAACAGGACCTAATCCAGGTATGGCACACCAAATTTCAGCTTAATTGGGCAAATGGAACCATGTCAATGAAAATCAACAAAAACAGACACAATTATAGGCCCCAAATCACAACATCAACACATACATCCACTTCAAAAATTCATAACTCAATGAAAACAAAAAAAGAAATGGATGAGACCAAAACAGGGATGTCACATCATGTGTCTATTACAAGCATATCAAATTTCATGAACATTCAATACCACATGAGCATTTCACAAAAGATTTGCCAACCTATGTCACATGAACTTGCAATTTCAACCACCAGAGATGAAAAATACCAAACAATTTGAAAATGCAATGTAAAATTCCACAAAAATTCATATAGCATCTCAACATGTTAATCAACCATCATGCAAAATTTCACATTATTCTACCAAGCCTAGGTCACACAATTAAATCCAGCAAATTGACATAATGGGGTGTGACACAAATTGTCACACCTAAGTTCCAAAATTCATAACTCAATGATCAGGTATCAAACTCATGAAATTTACATGTAAACAAGCATCAACCAGTCCACAATTACCACAAAAAATTTCAAGAATTTATTTTACACTATGAGCATTTCACAATGGAATTGGCCAAAGGTATCAAAAATGAGTACATGTGAAACAAGCCTAAGTCAAACAATAATTCTACCATGCACAACTTTGACCAATAGGTCAAACAAATTCTACACTTAACAACAAAGTCATAGAAAAAATCCACACATTTTTCTGATTTTTCTACAATTTTTTATGAATTTTTAAACATGATATGAATTTTTTAAGAATTTTGTGAATTAAATTAATTAATTAAATTAAAATGAAATTGCAGTGGCAATTTGGTAATTAGTGTGATGAGGGCGCGGTAAACACGTTTCAAATTTCTCAGCCAGCGAAAACGGATTGAACACTGTATTTCCAGAATGTACATCGTCTTCCTCGCGTTTTCCCGCTCCCACTCCAAACTCGGTTTTTGCTCAAATCTCAATGAAAACTTACAAATGGATATGCGTTGGAACCGTCTTCTAACCAGGATAACGAATATGCAATCATCTTTTCCTAATTCCTACTATACGCACGGGATCGATCGAAAAAGGTTATGAACGCAAAACCACAATTCAAGATATCTCCACTTACGTTTCATCATAATCAAAACTGGACCTAGCATTGCAATCTACACGGAACGAGCTTTCAAACGCATATGCCAATTCACGATATCTTGAAATTCGATTTTTACGCACCTTGAAATTGCAGCTATGGAACCGGACGAATTTGCCTGAAACAGTCCAAAACAGACGCAGCACTATCCTCAAGAAGGTGAATTCAATGCTCAGGTTCGATGGAGGTTGCTTCTAACGCGCGAAATTCTCAATTCATCATTGATGCCTCCGAGATGAACAGCCACGAATGAAGCTCCTCTTGATTCAAACTTCCGAAACAGATGGAGTAGAGGATGATGGAAGATCAACACAAAAGGAATTTCGAGGATTGATCAAGAATTGGTGAAGTGTTCTTGAGAGATTTTCAGAAATTGGAGAGAATTTGGATCTGATTTTTGGGATTGTGAAATTCTGTTATGATTATCATGTGATTAGGAATATATATGTGTGCTTAATCATGATTAACCATGCTAATTAGCCAAATTGCATTTGTTAGTGAAAATGTTAATTTTCAAGTGAGGGCAAAAATGGAATTTCCATAGGACAGCTCATGCCACCTCAATGACAGCTCACACAACATCCAAATGCCATGTGTGAGCTGTAGAAACTTGTCTCACTCTCATTGGTTATGTAATTCTCAAATTCACATGTGTATGGTTTATGTCCAAATTTAGCCATTTCATTTTTCAAACCAATTCTCAAATTACAAGGCCTATGCATGAAGTGATGATTCCAACAAATTTAAAATGCCATTCATGAGGTGTTGCAAAAATCCCCACTCAAAAATTCCAATTATTTTGAAAGTTGGACAATTTTGCCCTTGGTCCAATTTAACTGTCCAGTTGAAAATTGACCTTTTGCATTGACCACTTTTGGAAAAATCCAATTATGCACCATGAAAGTACATGTCAAATGGAGTTTGTGCATATAAAGAACTTGCCATTTGGACAAACCATGTGGAAGTTATGGCCTCCTGATTATGGGTCATTTTTGAATTTCACTGAGCCATAATTTTCCAACCATACATGGGATTTTCAAGTTCTTGGACTTTTTGGAAAGGTGAGAACAAGATCTACAACTTTCATGTTGAACAAATTTTCATTTGAAGCTTCCTTGGACACGTGGCTTTGAGGTCCAAAACTTTCCATTTTTGGAAACTTCAATTACAAGTCACTTTCTATTTTTGGCAGTTTTTGTCCTGACTTGATTTTCTTCATTCTGAAGCTTTGAGATGTCATATAACACTTGTTCCAACATGAATGAAGTGTATCCAACTCATTTCCACCTCCAAATCCATCAGATCATGTACAGTTGACCACAGTTGACTTTTCAACTGACAGATGAATCAGGCAATGCATAGATCAATCTGAGCCCCAATCTTCAACTGAAATGGCTCAAGGGTGAAACCCTAGCCTCAATAAGCACAATATAATCAAAGAATGAACCCCATATCCATCATAGACCCCATCTCCTGATTATGCCCTGACTGGCCCAATGCAACTGATTAGGGTTGACCAGTGGTCAAAACCCTAATCTCAAGGAATCTCCTTCAATCTCCTGATGACATCCAACCATGATGATGATGATGTATCATTGTAATCAAGACGAAGACCAATATCCTTGGAGAATCACAAAACCCTAATTCACAGCCCAATCCTCAGATGGCCAATGATCAGTCAATAAACCCTAGGCTTGCACTTTGACTTTCTCATCTCCTGATCAAGACTTGAGATAATGGCTTGCACAATGTAACCACATGATATGCAATATGCAATGCCTAATGACCTAAAATGAAATGCAATATATGTTAATGCTAGTCCCAAGAGAGGAGGGCAAATTTTGAGATGTTACAGCTGCCCCTATTCAATCCACTGTGAACCTGTTGATACGAAATAGCCTCGGCTTTCGGATGATCAGGATGAAGAGTGATTGAATACCAAGAACAGACGAACAATTTGCACTCTGATGGGATGATAATTAACAACGCCTGTCAGCATCGGCGAAGAAACAAACTCGAAAGACGTCGACCTGGATACCAAAATAAATGGTAACGCAGGGATAACTATGGCCTGAAAACCACTCATCCGCTCGGGATTATTACATCTCTTCTTTTCTATGCTTTTCTTTAACCCCAAGGTTTTCTCTATTTTTTATTTTCTTGAACCCCGCAATTTTCTCTGCGCAAACGATCCTCAGATCTCTGCATTTGAACCCCCGAAAATGCCTCAACACTCCTTTTTGCCAAAATAAATGGACCCCATTCTCCGATTTGGACCCCAGTCGCCTGACGATAACCCGCGATCGCCAATATGAACCCCGTTCTCCAGAAAATGCCGCAACATCTCCTTTTCTCCATTTGAACCCCAGAAAATGCCTCAGCATTTCTTTTCTCCGTTTGGACCCCAGGAAAATGCCTCAGCATATCCTTTTCTCCGTGATAATTCCGCTGGCAACGTCGGAAATAACACCAAACCACTCTGAGGGCGACATGTCAGAGGGTAAACCTTCATAAAGAAGGTAGCATGTGTATCTCTTCCTCGGAAGACACCTTTAACGACCTCCATTGGCCTCGGCCAGAGTCTAAGGTGACACATGAACAGAAGATAATCCTGAGGACCTCATCCCGGATAAAATCTTCAACTCCATCTCCATTTGAACCCCAGAAAATGCCTCAGCATATACTCTTCTCTGATTGAACCCCGATCTCCAGAAAATGTCGCAACATCTCCTTTTCTCCATTTGAACCCCGGAATCGCGCTGATCGCGTAACGTCTTCTGATATCATTTCCATCTCTGTCCGACGGAAACATTTCCTCCAATATCGCACTACTGGGGAACACTGCTGATCTGACGTCATGGTACCACACTCCTCAGAGTAACACTTTCAACCAGACACTGACTGATGACTGGGAGAAAATTCGACGTTTACTGGACATCGAACAATGATGTTGACAGGACATCGAACAATGATGTTGACAGGACATCGAACAATGATGTTGACAGGACATCGAACAATGATGTTGACAGGACATCAAACAATGATGTTGACAGGACATCAAACAATGATGTTGACAGGACATCGAACAATGATGTTTACAGGACACCGAACAATGATGTTGACAGGACATCGAACAATGATGTTTACAGGACACCGAACAATGATGTTGACAGGACATCAAACAATGATGTTGACAGGACATCAAACAAGGATGTTGACATGACATCAAACAAGGATGTTGACAGGACATCAAACAATGATGTTGACAGGACATCAAACAATGATGTTGACAGGACATCAAACAAGGATGTTGACAGGACATCAAACAAGGATGTTGACAGGACATCAAACAATGATGTTGACAGGACATCAAACAATGATGTTGACAGGACATCAAACAAGGATGTTGACAGGACATCAAACAATGATGTGGACAGGCATCAAACAATGATGTGGACAGGCATCAAATAAGGATGTTTACAGGACATCAAACAAGGATGTTGACAGGACATCAAACAATGATGTTGACAGGACATCAAACAAGGACCGACCAGACATTAAACAATGACTGGGAAATAACTCGACGTTTACTGGACATCGAATGATGATGTTTACTGACACCAAAGAAAGCTCGACCAGACACTTACTGATGACTGGGAAATACTGTTGTTCAAAAATCCCGCTGCTGAACTCCTCGGAGTATCGTCTTCACTGTCCGGCAAAACCAATCCTCAAGCGGTAACCACGGCTTGAATCGCGCTGATCGCGTAACGTCCTCCAATTTTATTTCCATATCTGTCCGACGGAAACATTTCCTCCAATATCGCACTACTGGGGAACATCCCTGATCCAATCATGAGGCTAAACTCTTCGGAGTAACACCTTCACTGTCTGACACAACCACTTCTCAAACGGTAACCACGGCTTGAGACTAGCTCTATGCTTGCAACAATGATGCATGATCTTTTTCTGCGTAATGCTCCATAATTATGGAAATGCTACGCGATTTATTTTTCTATGCAATATGCTATGCTTACGCTACATGATGAATGCATACAAAGTATCCCCTCAAGGGACTCCTCTGGGGAATACGAGACACTCCGCTGAGGAACTCGGCAATACTCCGACCTCCACCCTGCTGGGGAATACCACTGCTGCTGGGAATAAGGCAACCCTTGCTGGGGAAGAACCTCCTTTGCACCCAGTCCACTTGAGAAACCGCTGGGATAAGCACCACCAACGCTCTGTGGGGATACAACAGTCTTTGACTTGCTGAGGATATTGATCCCTACTCTGCTTCGGGAAACCCTCACAGATACCTGACGGCTTCACTGGGGAAATGCTCACAAATACTCCGCTGGGGAATAGCAACCTCCAGACTCAACTGGGGAAAACATCAATCTAATCACCTGCTGGGGATAACCATCCCGACCCTGCTAAGGAACTGCATACTACTCCGCTGGGGACAACCCATGCAATCCATATGTAGAATCCCCTCAGCTGGGGATGCAAAATCCGCCCGCTACGGGAATTTGTTCGATCCACTGGTAGGATGAACACTGTTGGAGATATATTTCTTTGAAAAAGACCCGCTCCACTCGGGGAATAGCAACCTTCGGGCCTGGCTGCTGAGGAAACACCGCTGTTGTAAACCTGCCGGGGATAACCATCCTGACTCGGCTGGAGAAGTCCACAGACATTGGATCTGCTGGGGAGCTAGTCCTCTAACTCTGCTTGGGGACCTAGCTGGGAAATGAGAAAAGTTGGTATAGAACACCCATCGACTCGTCGAACCACGGCATCCACCTCCAATACTCGCATCGGCTTTCCACTTTTGAGAATTCCCAGACTCGTCTGGACCTTTTCTGCTCCATCATCTTATATTCCAAGTCGCTCCGCGCTCGACGAGAGACGTACTCCTGGGAGTTATACAGAATTTTCAATTTTCGACTTTGAAGAGTCTTCTTGATTAATTTCAAGGGTTGTCGGACGTCTCGTCGTCTTCTCGTCATCCCTTCTCTACCCATTCATTCGTCCCGGATTGGACCCTGCGGTGAATTACATACTTTCAAGTCTTCCGACTTTGAAGAGTCTTCTTGATTATCATCAAGGATCGTCGTACGCCTCAACGTCTCTTCGTCGTTCTTTCGTATTCATTCGTCCCTGAGCGAACTCTCTGGGGATTTGCTACAAAGCTTCCACACCACAACCTGCAAGTGAGTGAAGAATATCTAACAGTTCCTGCAAAACAGATCGTTAGATAAAACCGTGCCCCAGGCGTGTCAAGATTTCAACACTTGGGTCACTTAACCTTCCAAATAAGATTTCCAGCTTCCAATCTTATAAACATGCATTGGAAGGAACCTGTATGCATAAAAATGCAACATTCTTTATCAAAAATATCTGGATGTTTTTGCAATCAAAGCGGTAATGAAAAACAAAAACAAAATTATTTGACTGAATTTGCATTTTATTGATTGAAAAAGTGTGGCTCCAATGAGCAATACAAAGGAAGCAATTCCTGAAAAGAGGTAATTGCGCTCAAAAGGAAAAATCTATCCTAATGGCAATGTGAAACCCGTGATCTCATCGAGTTCCAACTCGGTTACACCCCATATGTCCTCAGACTCTCCATGCTTTCTGCCTTCTGAACAAGACGATTCCGATTGATCCCTACCGGGTATTATCCATGATGCTTTAACCAAAGCGCAAACGATCATGCTAGACGCAGTTGTTCGTTTCAATCCCTCTTTTGCCTGGACCGCCCTTTCGGGTCTTCAGTCCACCGGGATACCCATTTTTGCCCAAGCCGCCCTTCTCAGGTTTTCGACTTGCCGGGTGTACATTTTTCATTTTATCCCTAATTTTTGCCCGAACCTTTTTTCTGTTTTTGGTTCGCCGGGATGCCCATTTTTGCCTGGACTATTTTATTCTTCTCATCCAGCGAGTCCTTTTACACGAAGTATTTTTTAACTGCGTCCGCATTCACAGGGGATGGAAAATCCTCGCCATCCATGGTCGTTAACAACAAGGCTCCGCCAGAGAAAACCTTCTTGACCACGAACGGACCTTCATAATTCGGTGTCCATTTGCCCCTACGATCGTTTTGAGGAGGAAGGATCCTTTTCAGCACCATATCACCTACGTGATATACCCGAGGTCGTACCTTTCTGTCAAAAGCACGCTTCATCCGTTGCTGGTACAACTGCCCATGACAGATGGCTGCTAGCCTCTTTTCTTCAATCAGGCTCAACTCTTCGTACCGGGTCTTTACCCATTCAGCCTCTTGCAATTTCACGTCCATCAGGACTCTCAAAGAGGGAAGCTGAACCTCAACAGGTAATACAGCCTCCATCCCATATACCAACGAGAAAGGAGTTGCCCCAGTAGATGTTCCTACTGACGTTCAACATCCAGGATACAAGCTTCGTACTCAGCCACCATTGTTGGTGCATTCAAATGTTATCCAGGCAACAAAAGCTTATTCTCCTTAACCTCCCCATCAGACATCAGAATCCGTTCGGATTTGGGGTCAGGCCCCTCCTCCGGAATCGGTCACTCTCAATCTTTCGATTTGAGTACCTCGAGATGTCCTCATCAGGGAACTCAAACTTCCTCGGTTGATAACCTCACGGGTTGCAGAGAGATGTAATCAGACAATACACCCCTCCCTTGATTGCTTTCTGAGAGTATCCAAAATCAGTCAATCATTCTTTTGCTCTCCCGCAACCCGTCCGGTCGATGCTGGCTTCTCAAACCCATACTCGATCGGATCCATCTCGGAAATCCACAAAGTGGTATGAACCCGCATAAACTGTCTCAGTCGGCGAGCAGCCTATGCCAAAGTACAGCAAGTTTCTCGAACAGTGAATGTATTGTTTCACAGTCGGTAAACTTTTTGCTAAGGTAAATTGCATGCTCTTTTCGACAAGACGCGTCATGCTGACCCAATACACCTCGTAGACCCCTTGAAGACTGTCAAGTACAGATTAACAATTGCTCCTTCCACAGGAAGTATCAGAATCAGAGGTTCCTGCAACTTATCCTTTTTTATTCTTCAATGCCCCTTGGCAATCATTAATTCGCCTGACCGTTTGATCTTTCTTTTTTCAACATCTCGAATGTGGGTTCATACGTGGCTGTTAGATGAGATGTGAACCATGACAGATAGTTCATCCTTTCTAAAAAAACCACGAACCTCTCCTTTACTTTTTCTCGGTTCAGGCATTCTTATTGTTTTTTTTTTTTTTTTTTTTTTTTTTTTTTTTTTTTTTTTTTTTGCAGGATGAACCTCGATTCCTTCCTTACAATGAACCCCAACATCTTACCGGACCGCACTCTGGTAGTGTACTCGCTTGAATTCAACCTCAGTTTGAATTGTCCCAACTGGTCAAACGACTTGGCCAGATCTGCCAGATGCCCCTCTTCTGTTTGGGACTTTGCTATCATGTCATAGCATTCGATTTCATGATGAATCATATCATGAAACAAAGTCACCCTGGCTCTCTGATAAGTAGCACCAGCATTCTGCTTCTCTGGAGGACAGTCTCCTTTCCATGGTAGCCTGTGAACAACGACATTGGTATCCGACCCTGGCATATCCTGACACGACCAGGTGAAAGTATCCACATACTCCTTCAACAAGGCTACCATTCTGCTCTCGACTTGCCTCTGAAGCGGCCTCATTTTCCTATTTCCTTTCTGACCTCGGCGGTGCTTGGAGTAACAACCTCAACCCGCTTCTCGTGCGGCTGAATCACCTTTTCCTCTTGTTTAACATCCTGGCTAATTCCAGCAGATCACAATCTTCTTCGTCTTCTTCTTCAGCCTGATTGCTCGGTTTGTCGAAGTCATATGAGGTGTAACCAAATCGTTATCAACGAGATCCGGAGAATTATTTTTGAAGTTGGGACGAGACAAATCACAAAAAGGAAAAATGAAAATAAACATTGCCATTTTTATTTGTATTTATTTTTAAACTGCAAAAATAAATGAAAAACAAGGAACACCGCTTTTTGACTGAAAAACATTCATTTATTAATGATGCAGAAAATGCAAATTTAAACATGAGGTGGCCCTTACAATGAACCATTACGTGTCGGGCAACACGTATGGCTTTCATGCAAATAAAATGGAAAACAAGAAAGTACTACTCTTTAGGATGAGCGACCGTGATGATCTGTTAAGCCTTTCAGCTCCCTGGTACGCACGGCTTTATCCAACCACTGAACTCGCAGCCACTGTCAGTCTCTCCACCTACCGCACAGGCGCGATCTGAATTTTCAGCAATTGCACCCACCATCGCCTGACCATGTGCCGGCATGGGATTGACATTAACGTTTGGAGACGGTGCAAAGTTAATAGCCTTTGAATCCACCAGGTCTTGGACTACGTGCTTAAAAGCTTTGCAGTCCTCTACGCTGTGCCCGGGAGCACCCGAATGGAATTCACATTTGACATTTTCATCAAAATTGGCTGGCCTTTGATCAGGTCCCATAGGTGCCAAAGTCCTCAACTGTACCAGCCCCATATCTTTCAGCTTTTTCAATAGGAAAGAATATGTCACAGGCGGCCTGTCAAAATGCCGATCACTCATCCTCCTCCTGACTGGATATCCTACCCTCTGAGACCTCTGCTGAAATGGCTGACGCTGCTGTTGCTGTTGTGCAGGCTGATTGTCAGCAGGAATAGTTACCGCAGCGGTGTGCTGGTAGTAACGACCCCTACCGTGTCCTCTCTGGGCGTACACAGCACTCGATTCACCCTCATCCTTGTGCTGGTCATTACCAAAAGATTTCTTCGGTCCAGACGACGAAGCGTTTCCTTGCATGTTCCCCATCTTCAGCCAGTCTTCAATCCTCCCCACCTTTTCGGCAATTACTTTCTGCCCCAAGGCGAACTCTTGCATGACATGAATCAGCTCTCCCATCTTCTCTTTCAGCTCGAGAACGTCGGCGTTGGGAGGATCCATCAGTTTGGATTTGTTACCCCTAGCAGGATATCTGAGCAAACAAGCTATGCGCACCGGTTGACACCTATAAAACAGCAAATGGGTTAATATGCATGAATGCAACGCCTATCCATATGAGGAAGATTCTGTCCTTTGATTCTGGTTTCATCAAGACAGATAATATTTCACCAATAACATTTTGACATCCAGATGTCTCTCAACCAGATTCTCAATCCATAATGCTCCCCATATGGCTAGACGTGAGTTTGAGTGCAGATGAATGCAAAATGAGAATGATGCAGATGTATGCAATGCACTGGGCCATCCTCCAAGTCCTCTGATCATCTGTTGCACTGAAGCCTGATCTCTGAACTGATCATAACCATCTGAGGTACTGATTAACCACAAATCCACCTCAAGGGTTCCGAAATAAACGGAAGACAGATACATCATCATCATCATCAGTCTCTGAGCATACACTCACAACCATCTGAATCGGCCCGGGGAATCCTGAAATAAACGGATCCCCACTGATAAATAACTCACGGCCCGGGGAATCCTGAAATAAACGGATCCCCACTGATAAATACCACGGACAGCATTCCGGCGTCTCTGACATAAATGGCCATAAATCCGACTTATAAATAGGACTCTGATCCACGGAACAAAAAGTCACCATCTGAGCAATGCATCTGAAATAATCAACCCTCCCCTCACAGGTAAATTCTAAACAGGTCTTCCTAAGGCGGATAATAGTCTCGACAATCGGGCAGAGATACTCAATGGGTTTGCCCTTTCGGGTGTGCCATTGTAGCTCTCCTGAGATCGTCTAAACCAAAGATCCGGGAAATGATCGGTCACCAGAGTCAACAGCCCAAAAGAGATAACCCAACCAAAGTGGAAAACCCCACTGGAAGAGCACTTCTCAGATGAACCTCGTCCGGCTTGTGGTATGTCACATCGCAACATCATGCCCAACCGACATGTGAGCGACGCGAGACCACGCTAATCCTAGGTGTATACTCGGGCCTGGGTTTTAGCCCCACTCAGAACACCCACCCCAAATAACAGAACCACCTGCATAGAGGACGGCAACAGCATGATAGTATGATGCATGCAGACATCAATGCAAATATATACACACTGGTTAGAATAATAAATGCAATAAATAACACACAACACAAGCAACCTAAACTATCCTAGAACGCTAGGAAGGACTCGCTCAGGGACGATGGACCAGCACAGGTCTACATCGACATTAGTCCCCAGCAGAGTCGCCAGCTGTCGCATCCTGCGAAAATCAACCGGCGAGGCTCGAAAACAAAACACACACAGAGCCGCCACTGCGCGTTATTTATCCCAAGATAGGGAAAGGAAACGCTCAGAGAAACCTGGAAAGAACATGGTCTCGCGACCAAAGAGACAGGGTAAGGGAGTCGGTTACGCAAGGGGAAGGTATTAGCACCCCTCACGTCCGTCGTACTCGACGGGATCCACGTTCTAAGAAAATAAAATGTTGCTAAACATCACACACACACACGGGGAACGCAGGTGGGGTTAAGAGAAGGGAGCTCGATAAGGTATCGCACCTTATGCCTACATATCTTGTCTGGAACAAGAATCAGAGCCACTGTAGTTCGGCTTACGCACGTCAAACAACACAAAACACACCAACAAGCAAGGGTGGCAAACATGGAGCCCGACAACCACTGGATGGAATTACGTCGGCATCCGAACCAAAACACACTCAAAAGGGCAAACGTGGAGCCCGACTGCCAATCCTGGGCTTACGTCGGCATCCGAGCCAAACATGCAATCAGATAACAAACAAACACACGCAAAAAAGAAAAAGGTTGCCCGGAGTGGTCTCGCACGACCACCTGCCTACATACCTCGTCTGGCACGAGGATCAGGGCGATGTAGTTCCCCTGAAAGGGAAAAAGATTTCAGCCAGAAACCGGGGAAAGACACACTACTAGGGAGCTGGACTCGAGCCTAGTGTTGTCATGCATCGTTTACCCTAAGTTCGGTTTTCTATCCTACTTGCATAAGCAAACTACTCCTATCCAGGAAAGAAGCAAGCACACAAGCAAACAACATACAAGCATACATCAAATGAGAACAAGCATCTCAAACAGGCATGTCAATCAGATATCCACAGAGCACCCACTATAGCCAAACAAGAGGCTCACACAATAGGTTTGACTGCCGAAGCGAGTCGTCTGTACGGGCTGGGTTTGCTCTTAACCTTGCCATTACGAGGCTAAGGTGAAGCAGATGAGAGGTGAAGTGAGGATCAGACCTCACAGCTCTTATCCCTAACCAGGGAGAGCTTCTGACAAATGAGCATGGGTCCAGAATGGGGGAACCCTTCTATACTCAGAGACTCTGACACAATGTGCACTGCACAAGATCTTGGGCTAGGATCTCAATGCTACAACCATGTAATGGGAGCAAGGAGAAGACTCAACTGAATAGTGGGGGATAGATTGCTTATCCCTACCTTCCACCAATTGCCTCTTTTAGAGGACTTTCACCTGCTTGGCACGAAAAATAAACAACCACAATCATTGCCTCTTAAGGAGGACTTCAGACATTTATTTGCCCGGCCCGGTAACAGCCGGGTCTCCAGACTACATGAAGTTAGGAAGTTATACCTCAATGCAAGTTGCTTAAGCAAAGCAAAGCAAAAGTTCACAAGGAACTGAGCAACTAAAAGTACCTGGAAACAGTCAAACACAGTTAGTACTCAGACAGACAAAACTAAACAGCAAGTATCAACCAATTAATCTATACAGATCAATGCACAACAAAGCAAGCTCAAAGCTCAATCCCAAACTTCACAACCTACAAAACAATGTTATGTTAGTGTACAAACATCAAACAACATCAATTGCATTGACTTGGATCATTCTCCATACACATTATGCTTTTGATCGTGAAAAATCAAGCAAATATTAGCAACTAGACCACTAGGCTAAGCCTAGGGTCCAAAGGCAAGAAAAATTCCTAAACAGCAAGGTATCTCTAACCAAACTCAAATTAATGTCAAACAAGAGCCAACACACTTAGTCCCATGTCCATATCATTCATCATGTTCATTTTATGCATAAAACAATCCAAACTAGTTCAAATGAAGCACCAAACATGCAAACAGAACTATTACATTCAATTCCATATCAAAACAACTTCAAAAAATCTCAAATAAATTACACCTAAACAGGACCTAATCCAGGTATGGCACACCAAATTTCAGCTTAATTGGGCAAATGGAACCATGTCAATGAAAATCAACAAAAACAGACACAATTATAGGCCCCAAATCACAACATCAACACATACATCCACTTCAAAAATTCATAACTCAATGAAAACAAAAAAAGAAATGGATGAGACCAAAACAGGGATGTCACATCATGTGTCTATTACAAGCATATCAAATTTCATGAACATTCAATACCACATGAGCATTTCACAAAAGATTTGCCAACCTATGTCACATGAACTTGCAATTTCAACCACCAGAGATGAAAAATACCAAACAATTTGAAAATGCAATGTAAAATTCCACAAAAATTCATATAGCATCTCAACATGTTAATCAACCATCATGCAAAATTTCACATTATTCTACCAAGCCTAGGTCACACAATTAAATCCAGCAAATTGACATAATGGGGTGTGACACAAATTGTCACACCTAAGTTCCAAAATTCATAACTCAATGATCAGGTATCAAACTCATGAAATTTACATGTAAACAAGCATCAACCAGTCCACAATTACCACAAAAAATTTCAAGAATTTATTTTACACTATGAGCATTTCACAATGGAATTGGCCAAAGGTATCAAAAATGAGTACATGTGAAACAAGCCTAAGTCAAACAATAATTCTACCATGCACAACTTTGACCAATAGGTCAAACAAATTCTACACTTAACAACAAAGTCATAGAAAAAATCCACACATTTTTCTGATTTTTCTACAATTTTTTATGAATTTTTAAACATGATATGAATTTTTTAAGAATTTTGTGAATTAAATTAATTAATTAAATTAAAATGAAATTGCAGTGGCAATTTGGTAATTAGTGTGATGAGGGCGCGGTAAACACGTTTCAAATTTCTCAGCCAGCGAAAACGGATTGAACACTGTATTTCCAGAATGTACATCGTCTTCCTCGCGTTTTCCCGCTCCCACTCCAAACTCGGTTTTTGCTCAAATCTCAATGAAAACTTACAAATGGATATGCGTTGGAACCGTCTTCTAACCAGGATAACGAATATGCAATCATCTTTTCCTAATTCCTACTATACGCACGGGATCGATCGAAAAAGGTTATGAACGCAAAACCACAATTCAAGATATCTCCACTTACGTTTCATCATAATCAAAACTGGACCTAGCATTGCAATCTACACGGAACGAGCTTTCAAACGCATATGCCAATTCACGATATCTTGAAATTCGATTTTTACGCACCTTGAAATTGCAGCTATGGAACCGGACGAATTTGCCTGAAACAGTCCAAAACAGACGCAGCACTATCCTCAAGAAGGTGAATTCAATGCTCAGGTTCGATGGAGGTTGCTTCTAACGCGCGAAATTCTCAATTCACCATTGATGCCTCCGAGATGAACAGCCACGAATGAAGCTCCTCTTGATTCAAACTTCCGAAACAGATGGAGTAGAGGATGATGGAAGATCAACACAAAAGGAATTTCGAGGATTGATCAAGAATTGGTGAAGTGTTCTTGAGAGATTTTCAGAAATTGGAGAGAATTTGGATCTGATTTTTGGGATTGTGAAATTCTGTTATGATTATCATGTGATTAGGAATATATATGTGTGCTTAATCATGATTAACCATGCTAATTAGCCAAATTGCATTTGTTAGTGAAAATGTTAATTTTCAAGTGAGGGCAAAAATGGAATTTCCATAGGACAGCTCATGCCACCTCAATGACAGCTCACACAACATCCAAATGCCATGTGTGAGCTGTAGAAACTTGTCTCACTCTCATTGGTTATGTAATTCTCAAATTCACATGTGTATGGTTTATGTCCAAATTTAGCCATTTCATTTTTCAAACCAATTCTCAAATTACAAGGCCTATGCATGAAGTGATGATTCCAACAAATTTAAAATGCCATTCATGAGGTGTTGCAAAAATCCCCACTCAAAAATTCCAATTATTTTGAAAGTTGGACAATTTTGCCCTTGGTCCAATTTAACTGTCCAGTTGAAAATTGACCTTTTGCATTGACCACTTTTGGAAAAATCCAATTATGCACCATGAAAGTACATGTCAAATGGAGTTTGTGCATATAAAGAACTTGCCATTTGGACAAACCATGTGGAAGTTATGGCCTCCTGATTATGGGTCATTTTTGAATTTCACTGAGCCATAATTTTCCAACCATACATGGGATTTTCAAGTTCTTGGACTTTTTGGAAAGGTGAGAACAAGATCTACAACTTTCATGTTGAACAAATTTTCATTTGAAGCTTCCTTGGACACGTGGCTTTGAGGTCCAAAACTTTCCATTTTTGGAAACTTCAATTACAAGTCACTTTCTATTTTTGGCAGTTTTTGTCCTGACTTGATTTTCTTCATTCTGAAGCTTTGAGATGTCATATAACACTTGTTCCAACATGAATGAAGTGTATCCAACTCATTTCCACCTCCAAATCCATCAGATCATGTACAGTTGACCACAGTTGACTTTTCAACTGACAGATGAATCAGGCAATGCATAGATCAATCTGAGCCCCAATCTTCAACTGAAATGGCTCAAGGGTGAAACCCTAGCCTCAATAAGCACAATATAATCAAAGAATGAACCCCATATCCATCATAGACCCCATCTCCTGATTATGCCCTGACTGGCCCAATGCAACTGATTAGGGTTGACCAGTGGTCAAAACCCTAATCTCAAGGAATCTCCTTCAATCTCCTGATGACATCCAACCATGATGATGATGATGTATCATTGTAATCAAGACGAAGACCAATATCCTTGGAGAATCACAAAACCCTAATTCACAGCCCAATCCTCAGATGGCCAATGATCAGTCAATAAACCCTAGGCTTGCACTTTGACTTTCTCATCTCCTGATCAAGACTTGAGATAATGGCTTGCACAATGTAACCACATGATATGCAATATGCAATGCCTAATGACCTAAAATGAAATGCAATATATGTTAATGCTAGTCCCAAGAGAGGAGGGCAAATTTTGAGATGTTACACCCAGACGGCTTCTGATGCTCAATCTTTGACTTCTGACAAGTCAAACAGGAATAAACAAAACTCGCAATTTCTCTTTTCATTCCCGGCCACCAAAATAACTTTTTCAAATCATGATACATCTTCGTAGCTCCAGGATGAATACTCAGGCCACTACGATGTCCTTCTTCAAGAATACTCTTCTTAAGTTCGATAACATCCGGAATACACACCCGATTACCAAATTTCAAAACATCATTCTCATCAACTCTGAATTCACCACCTTGACCTTGATTCACTAGAGTCAACTTATCAACCAAAAGCACATCGGATTTCTGACCCTCTCTGATCTCATCCAGAATACCACTTGTTAACTTCAACATTCCCAATTTAACACTATTGTGAGTACTCTCACACACCAAACTCAAGTCTCTAAACTGCTCAATTAAATCCAATTCCTTAACCATTAGCATAGACATATGTAATGATTTCCGACTCAATGCATCAGCCACTACGTTTGCTTTACCCGGATGGTAATTCAAACCAAAGTCATAATCCTTCAGAAACTCTAACCATCTTCTCTGTCTCATATTCAGCTCTTTCTGATCAAACAAATACTTTAAACTTTTATGGTCACTGAAAACCTCAAATCTTGACCCGTACAAGTAATGCCTCCATAACTTCAGAACAAACACCACAGCCGCCAACTCTAAATCGTGCGTCGGATAGTTCCTCTCATGAACTCTCAGCTGTCTTGAAGCATAAGCTATAACCTGCTTATTCTGCATCAACACGCCACCCAAACCCAACAATGAAGCATCACAGTAAACTTCAAATGATTCCGACGAACTCGGTAATATCAGAATAGGAGCAGTAGTTAACCTTCTCTTTAACTCTTGGAAACCTCCTTCACATTTTGAGTCCCAAACAAACGCTTGCCCCTTCCTAGTCAACATCGTCAATGGTAACGCCAACTTAGAAAATCCCTCAATGAACTTCCTATAATAACCAGCCAAACCAAGGAAACTTCGAATCTCAGCAACAGACTTCAGAGCTTCCCACTTAGATACCGCTTCTATCTTAGAAGGATCAACAGCAACGCCACCTCTTGAAATCACATGACCAAGAAAACTCACCTCTCCTAACCAAAATTCACACTTGGACAATTTAGCAAATAACTTCTTTTCTCGTAGAACTCCCAAAACCACTCTCAAATGTTCAGCATGCTCTTCTTCAGATTTCGAATACACCAAAATATCATCAATAAACACCACAACAAACTTGTCTAGGTACGGATGGAAAATCCTATTCATGTACTCCATAAATACTCCAGGCGCATTAGTCACACCAAAACGCATTACAGAATACTCATAATGTCCATACCTTGTTCTGAAAGCAGTCTTCTGAATATCCTCGGTTTTCACACGGATCTGATGATACCCAGATCTCAAATCTATTTTGCTGAACACACTTGCACCAACCAACTGATCCATCAAATCATCAATCCTCGGCAAAGGATACCGATTCTTGATCGTCACTTTATTCAGTTGCCTGTAGTCCACACACAATCTCATAGTACCTTCTTTCTTCTTAACCAATAGCACTGGTGCACCCCACGGTGACACACTCGGACGAATAAATTTCTTATCCAACAGATCTTCCAACTGACTCTTCAATTCAGTTAACTCAACAGCAGACATACGGTACGGAGCCATCGATATCGGCCTAGTACCAGGTACCAAATCAATCGAGAACTCCACTTCGCGCTCTGGCGGTAATTCATTCACCTCTTCCGGAAACACATCAGGAAAATCACACACCACGGCTAGATCGCCAATCACCAGTTTATCTTTAGCCTCCAAAGTCGCTAACAGCATAAACAACTCTGCCCCATCAGCTACTTCCTCATTCACTTGCCTTGCTGATAGAAACAAACTCTTTCCCTCCTCAATCTCAGGAAAGACCACCGTCTTATCAAAACAGTTGATAGAAACTCGGTTAAACACCAACCAGTTCATACCCAGAATAACATCAATCTGCACTAGTGGAAGACACACTAGGTCCATCCCAAAGTCTCTACCAAAAATACTCAAAGGACAATTTAAACAAACCGAAGTAGTAGTCACTGAACCCTTCGCAGGAGTATCAATTACCATACTACCAAACATCTCAGATATCTCTAACTTAAGTTTCACAGCACAATCCAAAGATATAAAGGAATGAGTCGCACCTGTGTCAATAATAGCTACAAGAGGAAAGCCATTAATATAACACGTACCTCGGATAAGTCTGTCCTCACTGGAGGTTTGAGCTCCGGTCAATGCGAACACCTTCCCAGTTTGAGATTTCTTTGGCTTCTGACACTGACTTCCAATATGCCCTTCTTCGCCACAATTAAAACAAATCATTTCCTTGTGCTTGCAATCAGCTATTGCATGGCCAGTCTTACCACAGCGAAAACACCTCTTTACTTCAGCAGTGCATACATTACTCTTATGACCAGCCTGACCACATTTGAAGCAAACTATACCAGCAGGAGCACTTCCCCTACTGGTCCTCTGAGCCGGAGCAGCTCCTTGTTTCCCTCTTCCCACTGGAGCATCATACGGCTTTCCACGGTTTTGATGTTGCTTGCCCCTGCGGTCACTGACAATCCTGTAATGAGCATTATTGTCTTCTTCAAATATCCTGCAGCTATCAACCAATTCAGTAAAAATGCGTATCTTCTGATACCCAACAGCCTTCTTAATTTCAGAGCGCAGTCCATTTTCAAACTTGATGCACTTTGAAAATTCAGCACCAGCACCAGTGTAATGAGGATAAAATTTGGACAGCTCCACAAATTTCGCAGCATAATCAGTGACAGACATGTTTCCTTGCTTCAGCTCAAGGAACTCAATTTCCTTCTTACCACGGACATCTTCCGGATAATACTTTCTCATGAATTCCTACGGAATACATCCCAAGTAATGACTTCACCTGCCACGGTCAACCTCTCGTGAGTCTCTAGCCACCAGTCATCAGCTTCGACTGCTAGCATGTGAGTACCATACCGAACCTTCTGAGCTGGAGTGCAATCCATAACACGGAAGATTCTCTCAATCTCTTTCAACCATCCCAAGGCTGCATCTGGATCATGCTTCCCTTTAAACACCGGCGGATTCTCTCTCTGAAAAGTCGCCAAGCTACGTGATCCAGCATCACCACCAGCATTTGGCAAGTTCTGCACAGCTTGTGCCATCGCTTGCATTGCGGCAGCCATTGCAGCGTCATTCCTTCCAGCCATTTCAACTTATCAATATAACACAATTTAAAAGTTAGATTAGTAACAATACACAATTGTTAGACAGTAACGACACGACAACTGGCCGGACAGACCGACCTGCTCTGATACCACTAATGTAACACCCTTCTAAAATACCCCAAGTATATAATTAAAATAACATATATCAATAAGAGTAAATATGCAATCAAGGGTGTCACACAACATTTCACACCATAATAACTGTCATGCTCTTTCATTAACTCAAAACATAAAACATTTGCACAATACGCAGCGGATAGAGATCAAATCGATCATTCAAAACATGCAACATACTACATGTAAACTGGTTCAACAATCATCAACAACAATATTAAAAATGTTCCCTCCCGATGTTACATCTATCAGAGCATGACCCACTTAGGAGACTACACTAGACTCCAAGCATAAGCTTCCACTCAACTCATTTGTTCGTTACCTGAAAAATAGTTGTAAGGGTGAGTTCCTCAATCGATACAATAAGCATTATAAATCATCATGTAATGCTAAGTAAATTCACACATTTCATCACCCTAATCGTAACATACATCCAGTAACGCCACATCAACTCAAACATCATACTTAATATCAACACAATTCCACTCCTCAATTAAATTAAATATCCATACAACAAGCCAACAAAATGCAACTCTAATGAGACTCGACTCGTCATGCATGTGGTACCATTCGGAGTAAAACTCCCAACTTAAAATCATTGCCATTTTATTGGGCATCAAGGCATAAGCCTTCAACTTTCAACTTAAAATTTGCCAATCCAGGCCAACGTGGTGTGAGCAAAGCTCCGACTTAATGCATATGAATGTACATGGCATACACGACTTTAAACTGTCGACAACATAATAATAATAGCAATACAACAATGTTTTCAACAACATCAACTTATAATCAACTTTGGCTCACCAAGCCTACAACTCAGTATTTTCAACAACTTTCCGTACACGGAACAACTCAGCAACATACTTGTACCAACACTTCATAACATAAATCCAACAAAATTACTCATCACAATTAACTATAATAGGCCAATCACCAATTAGGTTCACAACATTAAAAATATCAATTTTTCAAATTTCCAACAGTGTTAACCGGTTAACGCAGGACAAAACACACTTTCTGGCAAAACGCAACAGTGTTAACCGGTTAACGCCCTGGGTTAACCGGTTAACGCAGGCAAAACAGCACATTTCCACAAAATATAACAGTGTTAACCGGTTAACGCCCTGGGTTAACCGGTTAACGCAGACAAAACAGCAGTTCCTGCGCTAACACAAGGCAGAATGCAGAGTTCCCCGCATTTTCCGCCGTTGGAGGACTTCCGGACCTCCGATTCAATTTCCGTAAAAAGCTATACGTTCGGGGGAACACGACTCACACAATTACGGACTCAATTACAACTTTAATACAACTTATTCATCACAATATTTCAGCATTCAACATCCCAATTAGGGTCACTTCAACGGTTTATCACTACCCATGACATGTTAATCTATAATACCCAGTAAACGACGATAAACCCCCCTTACCTGAGATAATCCGGCAATCTCTAAGCTTCAAGCTTTTCCGTTCTTCAACCTTTGCTCTCTAGCTCTTCCTCTTTGCCCTTTCTCCACTTTCCACTTTTCAGCCGCTTCTCTGTTTCACGTGAAAACTCTTTACCAAAAATGAAAACCCTTTTCTCTTATTCCAACTTATATATTTTCCACTAATTATTATTCCAAATAATAATAATAATAATAATCCAATAATTCAATTTATTTAATTAAATTAATAAATATATTATTAACTTAATTTAAATAATTCTCTTATTTTATTCGGGGTGTTACACATAAACACTCAGACATTGAAAATATTGCATGTATGAAGAACAAAAATAGTAAAAGCACACAAATTTTTTTGCAAAATTTTAAATTTCCTTGCATAAAAAGGGTCCCACTGGGAGTGTCAATTTGTTTACCGTTGTTTTTGGTAAACAATCACAAGATTTAATTCACTTACATGATTAAACTCGAAAAAAAAATCCTATAACATATTGTGCAAAGGAGTTGCTTGAATAATAAAGTGCAGAATTGCTTGAATAATAAAGTAAAATGAAACAAATCATAGAAAAAATCGAGTAAAATGCTTAAGTTAAGAGTTGGAACGTAGATTCATACATTTTTCTCATAAATTTAGTATCTCTGTAACTTTGATGTTTGAACTCTATAGAGACTAATGATGAAAATTGTGAATCCTTGTTACAAAGACTAAATCGACTTATATACATATATATTAGTAACTGTCGACAATGGTCGAATCTTCAACGCTCGACTCATGCAATGCTACGTGGCCTTCCGTCCTATGCATTGCTTCCGTGCACCTTCAGTTTTTGAACTGCTACAAAACTGCCACTTCTGTCGAGAAACACTCCCAAGTCCTTCAACTTCCTCCGTTGAGAATTTTTAGTCAAATCTTGTAATCTTAGTCTCGAACTATGCTTCAGTCACTTATGTCTAGCATGTGTATTTATCTCACACCTTTTTCCTATCGAATATGTTTTGAAGATAAAGTGATCCTAATCTTTTGGATTTGTTCCTGAGATTCTTCCAAACCAGGCTTAGTGAGTTATAGTGCCACTTTGTTTAACAAACCGTATAATATATATCTAGAATAATATCATACACGTGTTAATTTTTGGTATTGATACAACACAAGTGTTTAACGGAATCATTATATACACATGTCCAAACTAAAAAGAAACATATATGGCACATGTTATAGAATATTGCCTAAATAAAAGCTAAGAGTTGTGTGCAATATCTTCATTTCATACAATCCACAACGAAAGATCACAATTAAATAAAACTTTAGAACACCCACAAGCAACTCCTCTTACCTTTAACCTGCAAAATAATACCTGAAAAGCAACAAGAATATTAGGGTGAGATAATAATCTCAGTGAGTTCCCCTATCATATGGGTCCACTCAACTTTACAGGGTTTCTAATTGATTCCTAACTCAAGTCTTCATCTTTCATTACTTGTTTATCACTCACATAATATAACTAAGACTTAAGTGTCTAAGGGGTATTCATAATGTATGGAAACATGTCACTTGAGTTCTCATAACTCAACCAATCATAATTCGGGAAAAGAAAACTGTAACACAAAGGTGATTAGCTCAAACCAATCACAAAGATCTAATCAATCATCCGTCAGATATGACCAATGGAAAAACTAGACCTCCACTGCATGGACTAACTATCTACTAGATATTGTCAATAGATATCGGACTTCCATTGCATGGATTCATCCTCCATGAGATATTGTCTGTGTGATTTAAGCATCCACTGCGTAGAACATACTCCCCATCAGATATGGTAAATGGACACCAGACCTCCACTACATGGTTTACACTCGCCATCAGATATGGTCAATGGATGCTAAACCTCAACTAAAACGGAATGAACCAAGACCTTTCCACCTGATATGGCCAATGGATACCAAGCTTCCACTATATAGATTTCATCATCCAATATATATTGTCAACGGAGTCCAAACTTCCACTGCATGGAATACGCTTAACAGAGTTACAGTTATCCATCAAATACCAGGTGATCATATCTATCCATTCACATATATTATTCCACATGTTCCATATAATGCATATTGATTCGTTAATCAAACGACTACTTTTCTGCGATACACGCCGAGGTGCCTTTGTGTCCAAGCATCACCATTTAAGCCATTTCACAACCTAAGTTAGCTTTCTAAGTCATTAATCGAGTTACTCTCCCAGTGTTTCCTCACTCGTCATCATAGGCTTTTAATCATGTTATACATACAAGCAAGCAACACAACCAACAATTTGTAATACAATTCTTAACATGGTTAATCATATCTCATCAAACATTAATAAACACACATAAGAAAAGATAAGTATAATCCATTCACCAAAATAAATCATGCAATTAAGCATCATCATTAGATAGAGTTGTAAACAAGCTTTCCAACGTATTCGACTATGCGTTAATCGAAGTTACGGTTCTCGAGTTATGGTGAAAATGAGAACCAAAGCATTTTCTCAATGCTGTGAAGTTCGCTTAGTGGACTTTTAGAGAACACACTTCGCTGAGCGAACTCCTAGCGAACCAAGTCAGTAGTAGAATTCCCCTTTTTGCTTAGCGAACTTCTGGCAAACGTGACAGTATTAGGACACTAACATGACATGTTTGGATGAAGAAAAACACCATCACAACCAACATGCGTCATCATATTGGATACAACAACACCAAATACCATGGTATGACACAACAATAACAACAATAACATAGTTTCTCCATATATTCTAATAACATCAACACAACCTCAGACACACCAAAACAACATCAAGCAATATATAGAGGTTAAGGAATATTACATAGAAGTGAGAACAACAACAATTTCATCATGTCATGATCAAACAACAACAATAACACAAAACTCTAATTTCCCACACATAAATTTCTCCCACATAAGACTAATATAACTAGGAACTCACCTTGATGAGATGAAGATGAAATATTGGAGATGATGATGATCTTTCATGAGTTTCTTCTTCTTTCTCCGAGCTTTCCTCTTCCTCTTTCTCTTCTTCTTTTCTCTCCTTTTCTCTTATTTTCTCTTCCACGTTTTTCTTCTTTCCCCACTTTTCTTTTCTTTGCTTCTTATCCATTTTTTCTTATTTTCTTTCCACCATATATATATATATATATATATATATATATATATATATATATATATATATATATATATATATATATATATATATATATATATATATATATATATATATATATATATATATATATATATATATATATATATATTTTATAATGTGTGGTTCGAAAAAATTGGAAAAGAAATATCATTTTATGATATTTCTTACTACTAGATCAATCATTCACGTTACCAAACCGCTCATTCTTGTACTTATTAAAAATGGATTATTGGCAACTAATTGACAACCAATTGAGCATTTAAAGGAATACGGAATACTACTCTTTTGAGTCTAAAATCACATGCTAACACATAGTCATCACACACAACAAAATATTACAAAATACAAATTCAAATAAATTTTCAACAAAATTTAATTGCAACATAAGCCGAGTAACAAAATAACTACAAGATTTAATAAATTTATTTCTAAGAAGGAAAAGTTGTTTTAAATAAGTTTTGAAAAAATTGTGTAAAGAAAAAACAAAGTTTATTTATATTTTAATTTTGATTTTTTTAATAATCAAAACGACATAGTTTTGTGTGAGAAAAAAGAAAGCATTTAACTGTAGATTTTCTAAAACTGTCGATTCGTCGACTTTTACCAATTTTGACCGACCAAACTCAATTCAACAATCAGATCCGGTTTGTTCCAATTTTTAAAACATCATTTTTAATTATTATTTTATATACTAATTCTAATATATTAATAAAGTTAATTTTAATATATTAATAAAGTTAATTTAATAAACATGTATTGTTTTATAACAATATTATTATAAACGGAACGAGTACAACAACATTTACTTCCTCTCCAAATTTTGCGATATTGAAATATGAAAACATTAATCAATTTAGTCATGACTAGTGAGTAGTGTTGTGCAACATCAAAGTACTCATAGAACTTTTAAAATTGTTGTGTTAATCATAGGAAAACACAATTCTATTTTTATACATTTATATAAAAAAAATTATAATTTGTTAGAAGCTTGCTTCTAATCCGCAGTAGCACACCTAGTAAAAAATTTAAGGTGAATTTTTGGGTTCGATTCCGCCTAATCAAATAGAGTCGGAAATTGAAAATAAATAGGTGTTGAGCCTAACCACTCATACTTCCAGAAAATGATATCGAAATCGTTGCCAAATTTGCAAGAGATGTTATCTCCAAACAAGTTAAGCTTAGAACCCCAAGCACCCATAGATAACCTAAGATACCTCCCCCAAATGGAGAATTTCCTATCATTGACCGGATAAGATGGATCGAGCATATTTGCAAACCTATGCCAACAGTCAATGACTGAGTGCCCATATTTGCTACACAATTGGGCATGTTGGAAAATTTCTAGATATATAGCACCCCCGACCACGAGTGTGACCTCTAGTGTAGCGAGTTCCCCTGCCAAGATTTCTAGAAAATGCTCCTTTGGAGCTGGTTATTTCCTTATTTGTGTGAGCTAGGTTGGTTGCTACGGTGGATACAACAAGTTCTTGTCGGAACTTATCTATATGTGCTTCTTGAACATAGAGTAATGCTTCAATATCACCTAGGAATGGTGACTCTGTGCTTCCTTACATTCGCATCACAAACGAGTTATACTCTTCAGGGAGACTATTAAGAAATGAGTCTATTTGATCTTGTTCAGAAATCGAATCTCCCACTGCTCGAAGAGAAATCACAATAGCCTTAATTCTTAGAACAAACTCAGTAATGTATTTTTTTCCTTTCTTCATCAATTTCAGTTCCACTCTCTGTTGTCGAACCCTAGCTTTCAGTTGTGCATTGAAGTATTAACGAATCTTCTCCCAAATTTCGAATGCATGTTTAGAGGAGAGGACTCGAGGTAACGCAGACTCCGTATATGATAGTAACAAGCGAAGGATACCATGATAAACGTGATTTTTCATTGAACAATGCACTTAGAGAGAGATGAATCAGTTTGTATAGAAATAAATGAGTATCTGACTAACTTTACAAAGCTCCAATTGTACCTATTTATGCTTAACAGTCAAACCTCTTAACAGAGTTCTGTTAGAGATAAACCTATATCTGAACTCTAACTTCCTAACTGAATTTTAATATCTACTATTGATTAACTTTGTTAGTTCACTGTGCAGAGTTTGCTATCTTTCAATTCTTCACATGAGTTTCTCATATATCTCTAACCCCTATCATAAGCATGTTGATAATGATATAATTTTCTTGATGAATGAAAATGAGCTTTTTCCATATAGCTTTTATTTTGTCTAATAGGTGATTTCACAAAACCATGTGACACAAATTAAAAAAAAAAGTACTAATTTATTTAAAATGCCAGTGAGGATGAAACAATAATGTTTTCTTCATTTTGAATTTTGTATCAAATATAACAATTTAAAAGTCATAAAATATGATGAGAAGGATAACTGTAGACAAAGAATCATAGTGTTTAATATTAATTTTTAATTTTAGTTTAATCTTTCATTTTATGAGGCTTATATCAAAGTGTGGTGAATATGGATGTTCAAAAACTAACCAACCCAATAGAAAACTGCAATTCAAACCAAACCAAATCGAAATCACAAAAAACCGCATTTGGTTCTGATGTGTTTGGGCCATTTTTTAACCAAACTACGCAGTTTAGTTTGGTTAGCAGTTTGTATTTTGCAAATCGAATTAAACCAAATCAAACCACATTATGTTATAACTCCAACTTCACTTATCCCACATCCAACTCAAAACCCAAACCTATTATGTCTTAACCTTACAAATATTCTCTTACTCGGACTTAGGGTTTTAGTTTCAACCTTCTTAAATCTCTCTTAGTAGTATTGCACATTCTTCTCATCTTCTTTGCCATATACGTCTCACCTCTTCTACTATAATCTCTCATCTCTTATGTTATTTCTTTTTTATATTATCATTTTTATGTTATTGTTTTCTCTTCCCATTACGTTTTTATAACATCTTTCTTCTCTAATCTCGTGTCTCTTATGTTCTTTCTTTTTCATCTTCTATAATCTCTCCTCTCCTCCGTTTTTTCTTTTTAATTTCAATATTTTATATATTGTTTTATGCAACTAGTTTATGTTTTTTATTCCACTTTTGTCTAATCTCATATTTTTATATTAAAATGAGAATTTTTTGTCTAAATATGATGAGTTTTGTTGTTATTTAGTAATGTATGAATGCCTAAATATAAAATTATGTTGTTCTTTATATGTGTATGTATAGCTCAATAAAAATCTTGTAAAAAACCGAATCAACCGAACCAACCAAAATTGCATTGGTTTTATTTAGTTTGGTTTGAGCTAATTTCTAAAAGCAAATCGAACCATATATTTTGTTATCTTGTGGTTCAAATGATTTTTAGTGTCAAAACTGTCCAAACTACACCGCAAACACCCCCAGTGGTGAATGAAGTAATCATGGTGTAGGTGAATGACATGTATGTAAAACGAGGGTGTATCATATCTACCATCAATAAAAAAATATAAGATAACTTTAATCTCATTTAACAAATCTGAACTTTAATACCCGAACCAACCCATATAAAATTCAGATTTTAAATTTCAAAATCTATGTTGTTAATATTGAAGAAAATAAACATAATTTTCTATATCATCAATAATAATATAAATTCATATTACTTATAATTTTAGATGATTTTAAATCTTTGAATTTCAAATTACACTTCAAATTACAATATAATGTTGTTCGCAAATGAAATTCTTAATTAAGAATGCAATGATATTTTGAAGGGATTTAAAATTTTTTGTGTTATATATGATCGTGAAGAGTATTATTATATGATAATGCAAAATTCATTTTCTCATATAATATTTTCAGATTTCAAAATCTGAAAGATATATTCAAATTCTAAACACTATTTTAGTCATGAGTGAATAGTATTGTGCATCATCAAAACATTAATAGAACATTTTAAATTTTTGTACTAATCCTAGAAAAACAATTAATTTGATTGTCATTTTCCAGGTTTAATAAAATCCAGCTCTATGACATCATTCTATTTAGTTATAAATAGTATAATTTGTAAGAGCTCTGCATGAAATCCGCAGTAGCACACATGGTTAAATTCTCAGATTGAATTTCCGGCTGCGGAATAATGCTTTGCCTTACTTTCATTTTATTCAAAGTAATAACATAAAAGCTAATTATGCGTGGCTAATGTAATTAATAATTTCGTTGCAAAATTACATTAAAGATCTTTTAAATTATTTTTAATAAAAAACATACTTAATGGATGTCTAATTTTTGCATCACTGTTACTAGTAATATTTTTATTGCAAAATTATATCAGAGGTCTTTTAAATTATTTTTTTAACTGGTTGATTCTTTAAATTCTTTTAATAATTTCGTCCTTTAAGTTCCCAAGCGTGCGCACCGTTATCTTTTTTAACAGAGTGAATGTGTTAATATTGGATGCAATTACTTTAAATTGTATGAAAATAATAAAGTGCAATCAGAAATACATCAATCAAACATTTTTAAATATTCAAAATATGAAATTGAATTTCATTGATAAGTCATATATAATCATACATTCACAATTTAATAAAATAAATATTTTCAAATTTTGGTAACCTAGAAAATGGGGAAATCCAACCATCCTATTTTGCAGCTCTTTTACCTCGCAAACAAAAATTAGAATCATAAGCATCTTTCCTATCGCAAACAACAATTTAATGGAAAATCCATTCTGAAGAGGGTCAGGACTTTGTTATGAATCTACAACATACTCTAATGTCACTCAAGGAAACAAACAGTTATGGGTGCGCAAGGAAGTGGATGTAATGACAAAGGTTTGGAAGATGACTTTGGAGATGGGAATTAAAGGCATAAACAATGACATGTAATATGTGGAAGCAATCAAAGAAATGTAAATCAACAATCAAAAAGGGAAAAGAAAGAGGGAAATCAAAAAAAAGAAGAAGAGGGGTTATCATTAATATTTTGTCACTCAACATTAGAGGGTGCAAAAACTCGATAAAACGAAGACACTTTAACATAACATAAAAATAGGTTTAGTCGATGTTTGTCCATTACAAGAAACTAAAGCACAATTTTTGGATGATTATGGAGTTAGTAGTCTCTAGGGAAATAAAGAAGTCGAATGGACGATAAAATGGTCACAAAGGAAATAGGGTGGCTTATTGATAATGTGGAAGACATGTTCATTTTATGTTGACTTTTTTTAGGAGAAGGATTTTTAGGTATCTGTGTGGAATCGCAATGAGAACGTATTTCATTATTATTGTAGGGAGCTTCTATGGTGAAGTCACACAATTGACTTCTTTGGTGAAGTCACTTTAATTGGCCAATAAAATTAAGCCCTAAGCCACATCAGTTTTATAGTGCAGGAAGTTTATAACGAACAATTTTTTATATGAAATTTTCAGTTATTGCATATCAATCCTCCATTAACTTAATAATAATATACAAATTAAAAACAACTTTGATCACAAAAATTTAATAGTTTTTATTTGAAAAACAACTTCATCTGTTTATGGAACTTGTTCTTCTTCTTCCTTCTCCAAACTTTAGATGTCAAAATTGCAATTGAAAATCCTAAATCCCACCCACCTGTTCTTCGAACTCCTTATTCTTCTTCTTCCTTCTCCCAAATTCGTATTCAACCACTTCCCTCTCACCCAATTTTGTAATCATGTTCGATTTTTAGCTTTCTGAGCAAATATTCGTGAAGTTCGTATTGGTTGCGGCATTCAACCATTAAAATTTGGTTGTAATTGTCATTATTAAAAAAGAATGATGAAATTTAATCTATATATAACCAAAAAAATAGAAACAAAAGTTATTTATCAATTCAAAATAATTTTTAAATTAGTCAACATTTCCACTTATTTATCTTTTGAAAATGGTGAATTCATGTCTATGATAAAAAAAACATCTCTTTTAGCTTTTATTTGATTTAAATTTTAAAATACTATAGTTTTTTTTACATTGTTATAAAAATCGGAACAAAAGTCAAATCGGACAGACTTTAAATTTAAGGTTTAATTAGTTCTGCCGATTAAATATACCGTCAAATTGTTTATTAACAATATGAAACTGCATTTCATTGATAAATCATATATAATCATACATTCACAATTTAATAAATTAAGTAAATATTTTAAAAATTTGGTAACCTAGAAAATGGGGAAATCTAACCATCCTATTTTGTAGCTCTTTTACCTTGCAAACAAAAACTAGAATCATAAACATCTTTCCAATCACAACCAACAATTCAATGGAAGATAAATTTTCAAGAGGGTAAGTACTTTGTTGTGAATCTATTACATACTCTAATGTCACTCAAGGAAACAAACAGTATGGGTGCACAAGGAAGTGGATGTAGTGACAAAGGTTTGGAAGATGGCTTTGGATATGGGAATTAAAGGCCTAAACAATGACATGTAATATGTGGAAGCAATCAAAGAGATGGAAATCAACAATCAAAAAGGTAAAAGAAAGAGGGAAAGGAAAAAAAAAAGAGGGGTTATCATTAATATTTTGTCACTCAACATTATAGGGTGCAAAAACTCGATAAAATGAAGACAACTTTAACATAACATAAAAATAGGTCTAGTCGATGTTTGTCCATTACAAGAAACTAAATCACAATTTTTGGATGTTATGGATTTATTAGTCTCTAGGGAAATAAAGAAGTCAAATGAACGACAAATGGTCACAAAGGAAATAGGATGGCCAATTGATAATATGGAAGACATGTTCGTTTTATGTTGACTTTTTTTTAGGAGCAGGATTTTTAGGTATCTGTATGGAAATGAGAAAGTATTTCATTATTATTGTAGGGAGCTTCTATGATGAAGTCACAAAATTGACTTCTTTGGTGAAGTCACTTTAATTGGCCAATAAAATTAAGCCATAAGCCAAATCAATTTTATAGTGCAGGAAGTTTATAATGAACAACTTTTTATATGAAATTTTCAGTTATTGCATATCAATCCTCCATTAACTTAATAATAATATACAAATTAAAAACAACATTGATCACAAAAATTTAATAGTTTTTATTTGAAAAACAAGTTCATTTGTTCATGGAACTTGTTCTTCTTCTTCCTTCTCCAAACTTCAAATGTCGAAATTGCAATTCAAAATCCTAAATCCCACCCACCTGTTCTTCGAACTCCTTATTATTATTCTTCCTTCTCCCAAATCCATATTCAACCACTTCCCTCTCACCCAATTTTGTAATAGTGTTCATGTTTGATTTTTAGCTTTCCGAGCAAATGTTCGTGTAATTCGTATTGGTTGAGGCGTTCATCAAATCGATTATAATTTTTTCCATGTTTGTTGTTATATGATTCAAAGCAATAATTCCATGTTGTCACTCCTTTCACGGGTAATTGTTCATATCCATCCCAGAAATTATGAAATTGGGGAATAGGGTTTGTATTTTATGCAATTCTTAAATTTTGAAATGGGTTTTAATTGTTACCCTAAAATTATGTATTTGGGGATTAGGGTTTGAATTTTTGAAATTAATAAATTCTGAAATTAAGTCGAATTCACCGGAAATTATGTAATTATGTGTTAGGGTTTGTATTTTATCAAATTCATAAATTATGAATTTGCATTTGCATTGAATTGGAAGATAATGAAATAAGATTTGTTCAATTGAATCTTTAAGGTTTGACTTGAATTAGGAATTTATATTTTGATGTTGTGTTGTTGAATTGTTAGTATTTCAATTGAAATGTGAAATTAAGAAAGTTGTTGTATGAGGTTCTTATGCGAGAAAGGAAACAAAGGAGCTAACAATTGATGACTGTTTGAATTTGAAAAGACACACTGAAGAAGGGTTTGAATGGATAAATAAATCATAGTTAATGGATAGTATTGACAAGCCCAAGTGCTTTCTCTACGTGGGATGCAAGGACTCAACATAAGAGATATTTGCTTATAAATTTGAGATAAGCTCTAGTATATTAAATTTTATAGAATAATACTGTATATAATTATGTATTTGAGTTCAATAATGTAAAATCTATAGTTACAAATGAAGGTTGTCAAATGTACCATAACTAATTAGATAAGTACACAAGTTTGATAAATTATGATTTATCCAATGTAATTATAAACGTGTAACTTGTATATAATGATATTAGAGATATTGTTCTATATTTGAGCTCAAGAAGAAAGGGTGGCAGAAAAGAAATTTTTTACTCTTTGTTTTGCATGTGTGTGGATTATTTGGAAGAGTAGGAATGTATTGATATTTAACAACATAAATAACACACTGTCGCAAATAGTTAAACGGGTCAAAATTTCAACGTGGAGTTGGCTTTACTCTAAAGAATTCAGTTTTTTTGCTCAATCAATGGGTTGCCAATCCCTTATCACTACGCCAAATAAGGGAAAAGAGGGCGCTTTTTTTGGCCTATAACAGCGCTTTAAAGCGCCCTCTAATCTGGCGCTGGCATAGGTAAAGACAGCGCTTTGTTTTCCTGGAGAAAGCGCTGTCTAAAGTGGCCACATTATAGTGCGCTTTCAGAAAAAAGCGCCCTCTGGAGTGGTCCATAAAGGGACACCTTAGAGGGCGCTTTCAGGATAAAGCGCCCTCTAAAGTTGTCAATGTAAAGTGTTTAGAGGGCGCTTTCAGGAAAAAGCGCCCTCTAAAGTTGTCAATGTAAAGTGTTTAGAGGGCGCTTTCAGGAAAAAGCGCCCTCTAAAGTTGTCAATGTAAAGTGTTTAGAGGGCGCTTTCAGGAAAAAGCTCCCTCTAAAGTTGTCAATGTAAAGTGTTTAGAGGGCGCTTTCAGGAAAAAGCGCCCTCTAAAGTTGTCAATGTAAAGTGTTTAGAGGGCGCTTTCAGGAAAAAGCGCCCTCTAAAGTTGTCAATGTAAAGTGTTTAGAGGGCGCTTTCAGGAAAAAGCGCCCTCTAAAGTTGTCAATGTAAAGTGTTTAGAGGGCGCTTTCTGGACAAAGCGCCCTCTAAAGTGTTAGTTATTTTAAAAAAATTTGTTTGAAAAACAGTGGATATTTAATTGGTAACCTGTTCGCATGCTGCAAAAGTGTAAAATTCATATTGATTTCATCCTTTAATCCAATGTTATACACCATTAATCCATTGATATATACAACATGAATCCATTTATATACAACATTAATCCTCCATATATACAACATTAATATATGATTCTTTGATCAACAATATACAACAACATATTCATGATTTAGTAAAAGTACAACAACAATATACAACATATATACAACAACAGCATACAACAACAACATTCCATACATATATGTACAACAATATACAACCTAGCTATATGATTCTTTGATCAACAATGAATTGACACAATTCATCCTTCAGTTCATCCAAATGAGCTCTTGAGTAAGATTTGTATTCCTCAAAGTACTACAATTAAGAGAATAAAACATATTCATGATTTAGTAACAAATTAGATGAAATATCCGATAATATTAAAATAAACCCTAAGTTATTATTCCATACCATTTTTGGGATGTCTATACGATTCAACGCAATGATATCTCTCATAAATCTCAATACAAAAAATCTGCAATCGACCAAATTATTTTGCTGAGGACACTACACAGAAAAACAAACAATATATATATAGTTAATTTCTTACAAACACTATTATAAGCAAAACAACAAAAACTATTATAAGCAAAAATAAGATACTTAATATATACCTCAACTCTGACCCAGGTAATGTCCTTCCTATTGCGGTAATTCTTTTTCGATCTAAATTTTATTATTGCCCTAACAAAATAAAAACGTATATTGAGATCAATCTGACAGACATAATTAAATATACAAATACACACGAACATTTAGGGGAATTTCACTTACGCGTCAACCGTCTTCTTCATATTCGGATATTTACTCCAATCACCCGATAACGAATCGAGATAATACACTATTAGTCTCGAAAGATCCATAGCAACCAACACCCAGTGACCACTGTAAAATAAAACAAAAATTTAGATGAATGAAAATTTTCTACGTAAAAGATATACATAGATTAGAATGAAATTATTAGAAAGAAAATCTAACCCGTTGCCAGAATTAAACGGTAAAAAATACAAACTGGGTGTAGTATTATCGCCGGCCGCCATGAATCTATCGACTAGATCATTCTTTACGGATGTTGGATTTTTCGTTATTAACGTTGCGTTGATACGGGAAGCAGCAATAAAATTGAAACGGTTACACAATTCAGTTCCCCGCATCAATGTTACATACATATACCTTAAATAGAAACATATATAATAAACATTAGACTACTCATTGAAATGTGTAAATAAATTGTTCAACTAAGTAAATTATAGATTGATCGGAGTACCATATGTATGTATGAATGACAGCGATGCCCAATTCGTCGTGTTCAAAAAGTTGTTGGAAGTCCTCCTTTGCAATTATTTCGAAATGAGCAGCTCCGAAAACACCTTCATCAAAATCTATACTACGAATGGCCCCGTGCATAATATCGGACTCATCCACCATTTTCTCAAGACGCATCATAATTTGAGATTTTGTCCCGGACGTCGTTGGAATATCCTTAGCAGCGCTTTTCAACTTTCGACCGGGAACCTAAAAATTCATATAAAATAAATCATGACTTTTTGTGATGCAACAGAATCGTTGCGTATATAATTCAATGGGTATATATATTTGTACCTCTTTTTGAGATGCAACCGACTCGATGCGTCTTGAAATCCCTTTACCAACTTTATGTGTGGATCTTGTAGGAGTCTAACATTACCATGTAATAAGGATTGATTAAATATCATAATTGTAGCTGAATTGAAATGTGAATACTAAATATTCATAATCATTTAGAACATATATACCTCGGCATCAGGGAAAATTAGATCTGACGGCCAACCAACAAAGGATCCGACTGCATCTCGCATCAACGTTGTCTCTGAAACAACGTTAGGTAATGGTAGAACGGCGTCCGTATCTAATACAAGGTCAACCGAAACTTTCATAAATCCCACCGGGAGGGGATTATGGTGAAGTAATTCACCCGAAGTATTGTGCACTTTTCCCTTGCCAACCATGCGATAAGTTGGTGACGATAGATACAACTGACAAGGTGAAATGCCCTAAACCAATAATAAATGTTATTGTTAACGTGTATATGTGTCAAGTAAAAAAGTGCTATTTTAATTTCATAATAACATATATAATTACCTCGGGAAATTTCGGTTGATAATTGATACTAGCTCGGTCACTAGTATCTTTTGCCTCGGAAGCGCACCTTTCCTCTCTATACCTTGCATTCTCGTTTTGCAGTTGGAGTACTTGTGCCCTTAACTCCGCCAAGGTCTCCATCACCTCTTTGTTGGTAGGATTTTTTGTTTTTGGTTTTTTATAAAATGACGACGGAGTTACACCAAAACCCTTACCCCTCACACGATCGGAATACTCAGGAACATTTAGTACTCGACTAAGTACGCTCCTGCAATCCTGGACCTCGGTTGAAGGTACGGTTTGGGATAAAGTCTCCTGAAATATTATTAGAGGAGATTAAAAATGAATTATATGTCTAATAAAATTTTCGATATAATTAAAGAAATAATGTTACATATACTTACACATTCGTCATAAACATTTTGGACCGCTTCAACGACAGCCCCATCCTTCCCAACCCGAGCAGCCTTCCATAATACGTGCTCCGGAAGAGATGTTGCGTCACTTTTCTCCTCGGCTAGCTACACATTGAATTAGATTATAAGATCATCAATTATAACATATTGTGACAATGTATAAGCTCATAGCATTTGAATATACTCACAATTCTTTGTTGTAACCGTGCATAACCCGTACGCCCTTTTTTGTACGGATACGCGGGTTTTGATGCCCTTTTCCTATTTTTGTCGCTTACTTCCTGGATAAAAAATTTTAAGGCATATTAGAACCAAGTAACTTAACAATTGTATAATACCATAATTAATAGACATTACATGGAATTTTTCGTTTCTTCGTTTGGCGACAAAGTTATCCCATTCATCGGCTGAAATAATCTCGGCATACTTCATTGGCCGTTCTCCTTCAACAAATTTTCCTTCCTCATCCTTGAGAAATTTGTTGCACAAAAAGGATCGAAATCCTCGGAGTCTTTTTCCGGCCAATTGAATACAATATTTTTGCCGGATTTCATCGATGTGAAAGGATCTCTAAAAAACATACAAATGGAGTGTGTTATTATGAAGTAATATTATAACAATATATGGTCAACAAATAGTCAACAAAAAAACATATAACAATATATGGTAAGTACCTGTATCTCCGACCATATTTTTTCTTTGCCAACCTTCAAGTCCGGACTTCTCCAATTATCACATGTAATCGGAATATGTTGTCGAACAAGGAAACCAATGTAACTTGCCAACATTGAACCGTTAGGCTCAATTAGTTGGTCTTCAGCACTCCAATGCACTTCAAATTTTACACCCTTGTCTCTTGCACGAATGATTGACTTCATAACAGTCAATCCTTGTTTGATTTCTTTTTCAACATTGTTACGTGATCCATTTGCGTCATGGGTATCGTCTTGGTTAGCCATTTTATCTGTAATATAGAAATGATTCAATAAGACCCAAGTAAGACAATGATTCAATACGTGAACACATTCATATACCTTCCATTTCTCTCATGTTACAACAATCTAAACTCTTTTTTTTATCATTATTGAATACAAACTCACACACACCTACTGCATGCAAAAGACCAATGCAAACTTATGGTGTTTGGAACATGAACAAACTTGCATCCATAATCATCAAACTTCCAAGCACAAGCTCAAACACACTTCAAATGATATCAGTTTTCAATCAGAAATAAAAAACTCAGTTTGCCCTAAACAACATTAATCAACATAATGCACAAAATGTAAAACTAAGTTTAGAAAATGCCCTAATCAAACACATGAAGAAAGTGAACGGTAACGATGGAGAAGAGAAATACCTTCAAGGTGACGGTAACGATGGAGAAGAAAGTGAACAGTGACGGTGGACGCAGATAACTCAGTGAACGTGAACGCAGCAGCAGAAAAAGGCGACGGCGACGATGACGGTGAGGGAGGGAGAACGAACGGAGGACGAGAGTAATCGCAGTAGAGAGTAATCGTAGTAGAGAGAAAACCCAGTTACGTAAACGAAATAGCTTATAGAGAGGGAAAATAAAGAGACATGCAGTATATGTTATAATTTTAATGTTTACTAAAGGGGACCTTAGAGGGCGCTTTTGTAAAAAAAGCGCCCTCTAAAGGGGGCCTAAGAGGGCGCTTCTGAAAGCGCTCTCTAAGGCTTTCCAAAAGCGCCTTCTAAACTGGAAATGTACATGGACTTAGAGAGCGCTTTTTCAAAAGCGCCCTCTAAGGTTAACCTTAGAGGGCGCTTTCACTAAAGCGCCTTCTATTGTTGTCCCTCCATTTCCTCATTATTTTTTTTTGCTTCACTTTAGAGGGCGCTTTGTTAAAAAAGCGCCCTCTAAAGGGGGCCTAAGAGGGCGCTTCTAAAAGCGCTCTCTAAGGCTTTCCAAAAGCGCCTTATAAACTGGAAATGTACATGGACATAGAGAGCGCTTTTTAAAAAGCGCCCTCTAAGGTTACCCTTAGAGGGCGCTTTCAATAAAGCGTCCTCTATTGGTGTCCCTCCATTTCCTCATTATTTTTCGCTTCACTTTAGAGTGCGCTTTGTTACAAAAGCGCCCTCTAAAGTGCGCTGTCTATTCCAATAGTATGCTCCTTATTTTTTCTCTTCACTTTAGAGTGCGCTTTTGTAATAAAGCGCCCTCTAAGGGGCGCTGTCTATTCCAGTTTTTGGCGTAGTGTATTATTTGTTGGATTTAGACCGTAATTGGTGGGCAGGACCTATGATGTTGTAGAAATTGTATGGTCTGGTCTTCAAGTTGTTTATGTGAAGGGGCTGCATAGTCGCTCTCTTTCGGAGAGTTTTCTGTTCAGTCTATGTAATCTCTGTATGGTGCAAATATTGGAGAAATTAGAATGTGTTTTTTTTCTATGTAACTATGGTTTTTTCTTTATGTATTACTATATTTGTCTGTTCATTTGTTTCTTTATGTACTCATGAACTTGTATGTATGTATGATGTGTGTGTTCATTGTTTTTTTTTCTCTTTTTTCTTTTTATAATTTCTTATATTTGATTGATGATGATAAAATACATTGTGTCTTATTCATATTTGTGTCTTATTCTTGATTGTATCTTATACATATTTACATATATCTTTTTGCTATGTTTGTGTCTTATTCTTGATTGTGTTGTAGTGAGAGTTTTATATTCTTCCTCTACTAGAACAACCTTAATGAATTGTGTTCAGAGAACTACAGAATGCGACATTTGCAGTTTCAATTAAGTTATTTGTTGTTTCAGTGGCTATATTGTTTGGCTATTGAAGAATGCGACCTTAATGAATTGTGATATACACTGTGAGTATAAAATATTTTATATATATATATATATATATATATATATATATATATATATATATATATATATATATATATATATATATATATATATATATATATATATATATATATATATATATATATATATATATATATGAGATTAATTGATATACACTGTCAGTGTAAAATATTTTACACAGTCGATTCATCACCATCACCTATTTGCATTACTTTATAGAATTTTAAAATAAAAGTCAAACTTGTTTCAACATCCAACGGCTATGATTAGCTGACAGTGTAAAATCTTTTTACACTGTCAGTGTAAAATATATATAATTTTCAACGACATAAGAATTTTAGTATAATTTTAAATAAAAATAAGTTAGACACGTGAAAAACTATTTAATATAAAAATATTTTTTATTTAGTACAATATTTTTAGTTTTGATAAGTGTTGGTCTTGACACAGTTACAAATTTGCATGGTATATTTATTTCACATGTAAATATATATACAATTGTAAAGCTATATAATTATATAATTGTTTCAAATGTAAAGTCTTATGATTTGAAGTATTAGTTCAAGAGTTTAGTCCTTAATTTTAAGATAAAAAAATTGAATCTTTTCAGAAAGAAAAATGTAAATAATTTTTAACGTCATTTTAATTATTTGGCCAAAGGGTTCTACACCAATAACAGTTATTTCCTTGTGCGAGAATTTAAAGGTGCTTTGGAAAAAACTTAGGAAATAGGGTGCGATGTCCCTGGGAAAGGGATTATATGAGTTTACCTTCTCAACTATTGAAGATGTTAGAAGTGTTCAATCCATAAATTCGTGGTCCTTTAACCCTGACTTGCTTAAACTTTTTTCTTGGACTAGGGATTTCAATCCTAGAATACAAAAGCATTCAACAACTCAAGTTTGGTACGTTTTTATGGGTTAGCACAGGAATATTTGAAGCCTAGATTTCTCTTTCCAATTACGAGTAACATTGGATCACCCATTTGCACGGATGTTGTCATTAATATACCCATGGTTGATCATAATTTCGCGTATTTTGTAAGAATTTAAGTGGATATTGAGCTAACAGTACATTAACTAAAATACAAAATGTTAGTGGAAAGGAAAGGATTCACTTTCTTCGTGGAAATAGAGTAAGACAATATGCCATAATTTTGCACTCACTGTAAAACCGTGGACCACCAAGGTATTAACTGTAGAAGAAACAATGAAAAGGCGATCAAGGAAGTGATGGTGAGAAAGAAATAACAGAATGATGCTCAAAATGAGGTTAAGAAGACACAAAGTGATGAGTTGATGGACCTCAAGCCCTCTTCCTTAAAAGCAGATGCTCACAAGCCTCTAGAACAGAAGAAGGATGATATAAACATTGAGATATCGGGAAACAATGCTTATGATATATGGATATTAATTTAAAATCTAATAGTGGAAATAATGGAAAGGGGAGAGAAGATATCAATGAGAATGAGAACACCAATGATTAGGATGAATCAAACTTGAATTCCTCTTTTGTAGATGCTACTCAGATTGGTGAAGAGGTAAACTCCTTTAAACGGGATGATCTTCCTGTGACTCTTGTGAGAATTCATAAGGATATGGAGTTCCTAAACCAATCATGGGAAAATCTGGTTTTGCAAGCTGATAAGTAGAAAAATAAGCAGAGGTACAAATACAAGTATAAGTTGAGGAAAAAATTGTTGACATGAATACAACTCCTAGGACTTAACTGGTTACACATGATACTGATGAATATGGTTTTAGGTTAGTGACCAATAGTAATAAAAATCATAAATAACATACTTCAGGGAGATAGAAAACATACACTACCAGGTTTGAGGTTAGTTCTTCTAGACCTTCTAGATGAAATGTATTTGGGTTAGCGAACTCCACTACTAGACTAGCTATCAAATATATTATTAATATAAATAATCCTTACGTGGTTCTGATTGCTTAACCATGGATGGATATTGATTCTCTTCCATGGTGTGTTTTTGATGACTTTAACAAAATAGTAGGAGATCATCAATATAGAGGGTCACACAATCTTGCTAGGTTTCCTATTGAAGAATTTCAAAACTGGAAAGATACAGGGAACCTCGTCCATTTGCCAACTAGAAGTGTTTTCTACACTTGGGATAATGGGTGGAGGGGATTAGATTTTACTCAAAAAAGATTGGACAAGGAAATGGTTAATCATATGTGTATTGATATGTGCTTAGATATATCTTGCAATACCTTGACAAGAGAAAAAAGTTTGACCGTTTCTCTTTGATTCTTGATTTTGTTCACCAAGAAGTAAGACTTAAGTCTAATATCTAATTCATGAAAATATGGTCATTGCAAGACAAATCGTTATTGAAAGTTGGAAAAAAAGTGGTGATAGGATGCCCGATGTTTATCCTCAGCAAGAAGCTAAAAAACTTAAAGGAAGTCACGAATGAATGAAACATAAACACCTTTAGCAATGTCCCCTCTCAAGTTAAGCAAGTTGAGCTTAAACTCCAAGATGTTCAAACTAAAATTTAAAACCTTGGACAATCAGATCTTTTGACGAGTTTTGAAAAGAAGGCTCCATCAGATTTGGATAAAGCTCTCAACATTAAAGATATGGTTTGCTTAGATAAGTCCAAGATGAAATGGTTTTGGAAGGAGATAGGAACACCTCTTACTTCCATAAATTGACCAAAATTAGAAATCCAACAAAAATGATACACTCCATTAGGGATGCATATAAAATCCTTACTAAGCCAATAATATCCTTAACAGCTTATGGGCTAGGGATTTTCTGCCAATCTGATTGATGTAGGGTCCCTTGTGTACTTCTACAAGCACTAGGGAAGTTTCATGCTTGCCTAGGAACCATAGCATGGTTGAATCCCTCCCCATTTTATAAAGATTTCTAGAGTGGAGAGTATACCTGACAACTTGTTTTTTAATCCTCCTTTCTTCCTCCACGTCTAGTGGAAGTTCGTCATTCTGTAGGTGATGCAGTATGGGCGACATCTAGCTAGACTCAGGGTCAACTTCCGAGGAGTTTACCTCGCTTGAATCAATATTGGGAGAGGAGAGAGTCTCCTGGATAACTTTTATGTTAAACCTTGTCTTCTTTGATGTGCCAATCTTGGGAAAAAAAGTATGCTATGAAGTTTTGTTTGCATGGAACATGTTCTACTTTAAAAGAAGTAAAGTGAGAGGATATACTTCGTACCTTTTGCAGACATTTTATCAGCTGGGATTGTTTTGCTTAGTACTTCCCGGAGACATGGTTAGAGACTAATTAGAAGTTTCTTTTAGCCTTCAGTCTGGAGGCTCCCATATTTAAGGCAAGAATTACACTGACAATAAGGGCCTCATACTCTACCTGATTGTTGTTGGAGGTAAAATCGAACTTCAATGCTTACTCGATGAGTATGTTGTTAAGCCCTTTTAATATTATCTTATCACCACTTCCTTTCATATTGGATGTGTCATCTACAAATAACACCCATTCTTGGGGCGTCTCTTCGTCTACAGGAACACTAAATTCTGCCACAAAATTTTCTAGAGCTTGTGATTTGATGCTTCCCCTTAGGACATATTAGATGTCATATTCTGAGAGTTCCACCGCATAAGATACCATCCTTCCTTCCAAATATGGCTTATTCAACACTTGACGAATATGATAGTTGGTTTTAGCAAAGATCTTGTGACCCTGAAAGCAAGGACTCAGCTTCCTTGTTAAGACGATGACAGCTAGCGATAGCTTCTCAATCTTCTAATAACCTGCTTCGGAACCTCTGAACACCTTAATTATGAAATACACAAGTCTTTCTGCCTTGTTTATCTCCTGCACAAGGATTGAGCTCATCGTCTGATATATTATTAAAAGATAAAGAAGTAGTGGCGACTCCTCCCTCGGGCGAGTGAGAATGGGGTGATGTGAGGAAGGCCTTTACCTTAGAGAAAGAATCTTCGCACTCAGTGGTCCATTAGAATCTCTCTTTATTCTTCAAGGTAACAAAGAAAAGGAAAGTCTTGCGGCATGCGTATGAGAGGAAGCGAGATAGGGTGGCAAGGCGACTAGTAAGTTGTTGCACTTCCTTGATATTGGTGGGGCTTTTCATGGTGATGACTTCTTGGAATTTATTCGGATTGGCCTCAATTCATCTTCTCGTTAGCTTGAACCCTAGGAATTTCCCAGCATGAACCCTTTCCTATATCATTTGGTTTTCTCTACATTTTTCTTGCTGTTGATTATATTTCAAAGTGGGTGGAAGCTATCCCCACTAGGACTTATGATTCTAGAGTTGTTGCAGATTTTGTCAGGTCCAATATATTTTGCAGGTTTGGAATTCCCCAAGCTATCATAAGTGACAAAAGCACTCATTTATGTAACCGCGCCATGGAAGCTTTGCTCCGGGAGTATGGAGTTGTGCACATAGTCTCTACCACATATGACCCGTAAACTAATGGGCAAGATGAGATCTCAAACATGGAGATCAAACAGGTTTTAGAGAAAATGGTGCAACCAAACAGGAAGGACTGGAGCCGCCGTCTAGAAGACGCACTTTGGGCTCAAAGAACAACTTTGAATACACCAATATGGATGTCTCCCTATCGGCTTGTTTTTGGTAAGGCATGTCACCTTCCTTTAGAGATAGAACAATGTGCTTATTATTGAGTAAAAATTTGTGATTTGGAGATGCAACAAGCAGGTATTTAAAGAAAACTTCAATTACAACAACTTGAAGAGATAAGGCTAGGGGATTATGAAAGCTCTATGATTTATAAAGAGAAAAATAAGCCCTTCCATGATAAGATAATTTCTAGGAAGGAATTCTCTGTGGGTCAACAGGTTTTACTATTTAACTCCCGCCTTAAGATTATGGATGGGAAACTTCAATCCAAGTGGATTGACCCTTTTGTTGTTACTAATGTTTTCCCTCATGATGCAGTAGAAATAAAAAGTGAAGATACTGACAAAACCTTTAAGGTCAATGGGCAACACCTGAAGGGAACCATTTATTGGTTTTTTTTTCTTTGTTTTGTTTTCAGTTTTTCTCTGTTTTTGTTTTTGTTTGCTTTCTTAATTAAAAAAATTGCATGTTTTTTCCTTTGGTTTTTGCGTTACAATTATGAGTATTTTTCTTAGTTCTCTTGACTAAAGTCTTGTGGTGTGATGTGAAAATTTGTTGTGCATTTTTAGTGTAATAGGTAGGACTAAACTCTGAATTATACATCTTTAGCAGTAGATCATTAACCCTTGTGAGTTTTGAGCCTTATATGGATAACATACAAAATTCCACCTCTTTCTTTCTTGTGTGATTCACTCATGTATGTTAGTCTCTAGAACTTGAATTGACTCTTGTCGATGTTGTTGTTTACTTGTGCACACTGATATGATAAAGGAAAATTTTTTTATCCAGTTAGCCAAAAAGCCAACCCTGAAATAATATCATATCTCATTACAAGAAAAAAAGTGAAAAACAATGCTATCACCCTTTTCAAAGGGTTGAAAAAGTCTGGTTTGGAGTTGTGTGGGGTTGAATAATTATGTTTCTAATATTTCAGAAGTTGGCAAAAAAAGAAAAGAAAAATATAAAGAGAAAATATAAAAGAAAAAAAATAGAAGGATGACAATACATGTCAATACATGCTCCTTCTGAAAAAGAAATAAAAACAAATAAAAAGGGAAAGGAGAAGAGAAAACAGTTAATATAAAGTTGTTATTGAAGTGAATGAAATCTTTTGTAAATTAAACTTCTGCAGTTTCTTTCAAGTCTCTTTTGTCTCTTTGAATTTTATCCTACTACGCCCTTAGGATTTATCTTTCCCGTACCTTGGCCACGTTACAACTAAATAAATTTTATTTAAATTGTAGATGGTGTATTCTTGACATGAAAAAAAGATAAAGGAGAAGAGAAAAAAATTTCTATAGAGTTATTGTTGAAGTGAATGAAATCTTTCATAAATTTTTAACTCCCGCAGTTTCTTTCATGTCTCTTTTGTATCTTTGGATTTTAGCCTAGTACCCCATTAGGATTTATCTCACCCGTACCTTGTCCATGCTACAACCAAATAAAAGTCCTTTTGATAGTTGTGTGCATGTGTTTAAATTGTAGATGTTAGAGTCTTTTCATGCTTATGGTAGTACTAACTTTCATGTTATGCTTTGAGTGTAAAGAGTTAACCTAAACACTTGAGAGTTGAGTGAATTTTATCCTGTGAGGATCTTACTGCTTTTGACGTACTCTTTGGTAATCTGTTTTCCTATATGATTTGAATGTCACAAATTTTTTATCACTAACACCATATTCTTGAAGCTTAGACTTAGAATTCTGCTTGTACCTTGTATCTTGACAATTTTTGGAAGTGCATGCTTTATTTTTTCCTTTTGTTTTGAAATTGTAATTTTGCTCGGAGTGTAAAAGTTCAAGTATGGGGAAATTTGATCAGTGCATTTTGATGCACATTCTTCTATAATTGTACTTAGGCATTTCGCTAGTTTGTTTTGTTTATTTTACTATTTTATTATGTTTTTAGATTTAAGTTTATGTTTGCCTTTAATCTATTTTCGTTTGTTGTTTTCATGTTTTAGCGGTTATTTGATACATGTTCACAGTTCGAATAATAACTGGAGCTACAGGATGACATTTTGCATGTTCTGATATGCGTTAGAAATCTAAGAGAAAGAGCTACAACTTTCATCTTGTAGATAAAACCTGATTCGGAGTTCAGGAGTCTCACATAATTCTTTGAAGTTTCGTAATTTAGAAAATAATTTGTTTGGGGTCATTTTGGGTCGGGTTTATGTTTTCCGACCCAGTTTAAATTATAAGAGCAATCCTTATTTTGTTAAAAGGGATCAGACATGATTTTAACACACTATTCACGATAAACTTTTTCCTATGTACGATTATGATGAGGAACTAATCTTCCAGAGTTGATCTACTGTAATCGAGTTTCCAACACTTTGAGGTTTTTATTCTTTCAATTAAATTTCATTTCTATTTCAATTCTATTATATGAAATTCATTTGCTTAATATATATTATGTGGAATGGTTTTGATTAAATTTGTATGATTGTATTCCAAACTGCTAATCGTTGTTTACGTCGTTTTGTCGTTAAATCGCGTTTGTAAATCGTGTTTGCTTAATTCGTGATTGTATTAATTCGTTTGGTTAATTCAAAATATAGGAATACCAATCTGTCTTATATCTATTGCGCTTGTCAACCGATATTGAATCAAATAGAGATCGAAGCCGCTTAGGGAATTAGTAGGTAAAAACCAGTGATTAGCCAGAAACCAAAAACAGTAGATTGACTTATTTTATAATCGCTTATTTTAATCACTTATTTACTTTGTTTTCTTAATCGATCCCTAAACCATAACCCCTAATCGATTTCAGTAGGTTAATAATAATACAAGAATCCTTGTGATCCGGTACTCAAGTTGCCGCTTCCGCTAAACTATAATTTTCTAATTACCCATTTTGACCCGTGCGCGACAGCGGATCAAATAGTTGAGTAGATAATTCCACTAACATGTGGTTTTTATGTGACAATAGCATCAATCTTCACATAATGGACATTGGTCATCAACAAATTTCTTTTTCCTTTAAATCTAATGACAACACTCTTAGCATTTCTGTTGTGTATTCCTCTACTTGTTATTTTGCTAAGAGGAACTTGTGGATTAGGTTACAGAGAGTGTTAAATCATGTTAGCCTTCTCTAGTGTGTAATAGGATATTTCAACACCATTATTTGTGCTCGTGAATATAGTGTCTCCTTTACCCCTCCTAGCGGCCCATGGAAGAGTTTACTAATTGGTCAAATAATAATAATTTGGTGCATATTCCTACTAGTGGTGCTAAATTTATATGGTCTAATGGTAGTAACGAAGCCAATAACACACAAAAGAGATAAGAGAAGGCTATTTATAATAAGGAGTGGATTAATCATTGCATGAAAACTTCTTGTTCCACCCTTATTAGAAACATATCAAATCATTATCCACCCCTCCTTCACTTTTATTGTCAATATGCTAAAGTTAGGTCTCGGTTCAGATTTCTTCACACCTAAACCCTACATCAGGATTGTCAAAAAGGGGTGGAAGACTCCTAGAGATCTAAAATGGTTAGTTTTTGTATGTTTGTCCTTTCAAAGAAGCTTCAAATTCTTAAAAGGAATATCAAAGCTTGGACCAAAAATATCTTTGGGAATGTTCATGATCAAGTCAAGAAAGTAGAAAAGGATCTTGGTTGCATCCAAGAGAAAATTGAGCAAGATGATTACAATGATGATTTGGCTGTCAAAGAGAAGGAAACTCAAGTTAAGTTGGATTTGGCTCTCAAAACTAAGGAGCTATTCTGGAAAGAAAAGACTATAGTGCAATGGCCTGCAGAGTGTGCATAAATATTAAAAAAATTCATAGAGTCGCTAAAATCATAAATTCTACTAAGGTTATTCACTCTATGAAGATTGGTGGAGTTAGTTACAACAATCAGGACCAGATTGTTGAGAATCTAGTGAATCACTTTGGGCTTTATTTGATAATGTTTTTGTTTTGCAGGAAAACTCTCTCGTGGAAAATGTCATCCCTAAGTTAGTGACCAAGCAAATTAATAATTTTCTTAAAATGTTTCCATCTGAGAAATAAATTCATAGTACTATTTTTAAAGGGGGGCCCAAAGCTGTTTATTTTCATGCTTTGGCTGATAGAATTAAAGACAAGCTTGCTGCTTGGAAATCTAGTTTTCTATTCGTTACTGGTAGAGTGCTGCTGTTTAGGTCTGTTATTCAAATCATGATGATTTATTCCATAATGGTTTATTCTTGGCATGTCAGTCTCATTAAGATGATGGAAGGTTGGTGTAGGAACTTCATATGGAGTGCTGAAATTTATAAAAGTAAATTGGTGACAGTGACTTGGAAGCATTGTTGTAGACATGAGAAGGATGGTGGCCTTAGTATTAGATCTTTGAGGATCCTTAATGAGGCTTCTAATTTGAAGTAGTGTTGGAGTGTTCTGAATGATCACAATGACTAGGCCAGAATCTTGAGGACAAGAGTCTTTAAGAGAGGCAGGCATGTGAAGTACCATGTCTTCTCATCTATTTGGACACGGAGCAAAGCTTATCAAGAAGTAGTCAAGAACAATTCTATATGGATGGTTGATAATGGAGAGAACATTAATCTTTGGGGAGATAATTGGTGTGGTCAATATTTGAGTGATATAATTCAAATTTATGGGGGAAATCTTGAGCAATTACAAGCAACTTTGAAAGATATTATTCATGAAGACAAAATGATTCTTCCTTCAAGGTTAATTAAGCTTTGTCCTATATTACCCCAGCTTACTGCTAGTGTCTTTGTCAATCAGCAGGTGGATGATAAATTGATTTGGAAATATACTAATAATGGCTATTTAACCCTTAAAGATGCGTATAATTTATGCGGAAGGCCTATTAATCATGCTTATGGGAGAAATCTTTGGATGATTACCATCCCTCCTTCAAAGTCCCTGCTCTTCCGGATATTGGTCCATGATAAATTTCCTACTAAGGATAATATAAGAGGTCAGAATACCCTGTTAGTCTGCAATTTATGTTTCAAGAATTCATTATATATGAATCATCTTTATTTTACTATAACTATGCAAAGTATATTTGGAATTGGTTAGGCAATTTCCTGAACAATGGTTCGGTCATTACTAGTTTGGAAGAGTGTATGAAGATAACTGATGACACACATTCTTCTCAATGTCATGTGGTCGTTATAGCTGAAGTCTTGAATTGTGCAGCTTGCATATGGAATACAAGAAATCAAGTCAGGTTTCAGAGTAAGAAGATACATTAGAAGTCTAATTGTGCCATCATCCTTTCTGTAACCTCCTTGTCTGGTAATTTTTCCTAATGTAGAGTTAATTCTTCCATTAGGGACTTTGTGCTGTTAAAATTTTTTAAGGTTCATCTTCATCCTTCTTATCCTAAGATGGTTTTGGAGGTTTTATTGTCGCCTCTCCAACATGGTTGGATCAAGGTAAACATTTATGGTGCATATGGTGGAATGCCTTTGTTGGTTGTGTGTGGCGGAATTTTCTGGAATGAATTTGGTGATCACCTTGACAATTTTGGGTGTAATTTGGAGCCTGTTAATGCTTTGTATGTTGAGCTCATGAGGAGAATTTTGATTATGGAAGCAACTATCAATAAGAAATGGACAAACATGTGGTTGGAATCAGACTCCTCTTTAGTTATTTTAGCTTATAGAAACTCTTATGTTGTTCTGTGGCGAATTAGGAATATATGGGTTATTTGCTTGTCTAAGTTGCATAATTTCAATTTTTTTGCTTCGCACATATATAACTAAGAAAATCAATGTGCCGATAAATTAGCTAACATATGCTTAAAGATTTCTATTCTTACTTGGTGGAATGAGGTTCACTTTGATGTTTTGTTGGATTTCAACAAAAACAAGTTATGATTATCAAATTATAGAATTAGATAGGTTTGAGGTCACGTTATTTCCCCCCTCATTTTTGTACCTACTTTCTTCATTTATTTCATGGACTTTTGCCCATTTTGATTTAAAGTAAAATATATATCAAATCTAAAAATTTAAAAATGATAAAATATGATGAGATGGATAACGGTAGACGAAGAAATATAATTTAATATTTATTTTTAATTTAATATGTTATCTTAAGAGTCTTATATAGAATCTGGCCAACGGAGTGACGATGGTGCATGTGACTGACATGTATGCAAACCCCTATCCACCTATGTTTTAGGTTTAGGTAAAAATTATGGGGAATTTTGTTTTTTTTTCTTAATTCATTTTTCAATGGTTGTTTCTTCAAAGTTGCACTCATGATTCCTCCTTCACCTTAAATTTTTGTGCTAATCATATAAAAAACAATTAATTTGATTGTCATTTTCCAGGTTAAATAAAATCCAGCTCTATGACATCATTCTATTTAATTATATTATAATATTGTATAAATAGTACAATGTGTAAGAACTTTAGATATAATCCGCAGTAGCACACATTGGACTATTTATATTTATAATATTGTATAAATAGTACAATGTGTAAATGTATATACAATTGTAAAGTTACATACATAGGTAATTGTTTCTAACGTAAAGTCTTATTTTTTTTATAAACAAAAAATTGCATTAAGTTTAAGCATAAGGGTGTCTAACCCATATACAAAGAACAAGATGAAAAGCTTTACATTACACAACTTATAGGGGACCCTAATCAAACGTTTAAATCGACAATAAACAAGCCATTGAACCTAATGGATTTAGCCCCAAACTACTCCCAAGCTAACTTTTTGGCTAAAGAGGAAATGTTTATAGCGCTTTTCTGCCCACCTTTAAAAAGAGTCGCGTTTATGGCTAACAAAATAGCCCAAACAACCGTTAACCAAAACAAAACCCTCCATTTCTTTTTTGTGATTCCGATCAAGTTAGCATCGAAGGCAAGGATATGGTCTGAAACTGACACAGACGAAGGTAACCTGCACAAACCAATAGAAACAAGAATGTTGTTCTAAACAGAAAAAGCTACCTGACAGGTAATGAAGAGATGATAATGAGTTTCTTTTGTCCCTAAACATAAGGGGGAAACAAGATTATGTTAGCCCGATAAAACACCATGTTTGGCTAACTCATTTTTGGTTTGCAACGTGTTCTAAATTAATCTCCATGCGGAGACTTGAATATTAGAAGGCACGTTCCGTGACCAAAATAATTTGAAAACCTGAAGCTTGTTTGCATCACAAAAGCTTGCTTCTAATCCAGAACAGCACACCTGGTACGATTCCTGGATGTGGAATATTTTCGCATAGCTTAGATTTTATTTTAATTAATTTTGTCATAAACCAAACAACACTTTCAATATTCACACTTTTTTTATCAAACAAAAAGAATCATAAGCTAATATACAAGGTTCCTCCATTTTTATTTAAATATTTTATATATTCGCAAATGAAATTCTTAATTAAGAATGCAATGATATTTTGAAGGGATTTAAAATTTCTTTTGTTATATATGATCGTGAAGAGTACAATTATATGATAATGCGAAATTCATTTTCTTATATAATATTTTTAGATTTCAAAATCTGAAAGATATATTCAAATTCTAAACACTAATTTAGTCATGAGTGACTAGTATTATGCAACATCAAAACACTAATAGAACATTTAAAAATTTTGTGCTAATCATAGAAAAACATTTAATTTGATTGTCATTTTCTAGGTTTAATAAAATCCAGCTCTATGACATGATTCTATTTAATATATTATAATATTGTATAAATAGTACAATTTGTAAGAACTTTGCATATAATCCACAGTAGAACACATGGTTAAATTCGCTGATAGAATTTCCGGGTTTGATCCCCGGCTGCGGAACAATGTTTTGCCTTAAAATTTGTCATAACCCAAAAAGCACTTTCAATATTCAAACTTTATTTTTTTCCATCAAACTAAAGAATCATAAGCTACTCTTATTAATATTTTCATTGCAAAATTACACTAAAGATCTTTTAAATTATTTTTAATGGGATGATCCTTTATTTTTTTAACAACTTGCTTTTTTCAAATATAAATCAAGTATTATTTACATTCAATTTCAACCATTCAATTTAAATGTTCTTGAATTCTCTTTGTCCATATGCATCGGTACCTCATAAGCTGCTGCTCTCTTTTATTTCTATTTCGTGTATACAAGTCTTTTCTCTATAAATTAAATATTTTACATGTAAAGTCTTATGATTTGAAGTATTAGTTAATTGCAAGGAGTTTAGTCCTTAATTTTAAGATTAAAAGAAACTATTTTTTTTCAAATACAAATTAAATATTCTCTGCGCTCAATCTCAACCATTCAATTTAAGTGTTCTTGAATTCTCTGTGCTCATATGGATTTGTAGCGGTAAAAAGTCTAATACAGTTATAGTTATTAAGACTAATAAGTTATAACTAAAATTTTGTTATAATTGTCATTATTAAAAAAGAATGATGAAATTCAATCTATATATAACAAAAAAAAAAGATAGAAATGAAAGTTATTTATCAATTCAAAATAATTTTTAAATTAGTCAAAATTTCCACTTATTTATCTTTAAAAATAGGTATGGTCGATGTCTATCCATTACAAGAAACTAAAACACATTTTTTGGATGATTATGGAGTTATTAGTCTCTAGGGAAATAAAGAAGTCGAATGGACGACAAAATGGTCACAAAGGAAATAGGGTGGCCTATTGATAATGTGGAAGACAAGTTCGTTTTATGTTGACTTTTTTTTAGGAGAAGGATTTTTAGGTATCTGTGTGGAATGGAAATGAGAACGTATTTCATTATTATTATAAGGAGCTTCTATGGTGAAGTCACACAATTGACTTCTTTGATGAAATCACTTTAATTGCTAATAAAACTAAGCCCTAAGCCATATCAGTTTTATAGTGCAAGAAGTTTATAATGAACCATTTTTTATATGAAATTTTCAGTTATTGCATATCAATCCTCCATTAACTTAATAATAATATACAAATTAAAAACAACTTTGATCATAAAACTTTAATAGTTTTATTTGAAAAACAAATTCACCTGTTCATGGAACTTGTTCTTCTTCTTCCTTCTCCAAACTTCAGATGTCGAAATTGCAATTGAAAATCCTAAATCCCATCCACATGTTCTTCGATCTCCTTATTCTTCTCCCTCATTCTCCCAAATCCGTAATCAACTACTTCCCTCTCACCCAATTTTGTAATCATGTTCATGTTCAATTTTTAGCTTTCAGAGCAAATGTTCGTGTAATTCGTATTGGTTGCGGCATTCATCAAATCGATTATAATTTTTCCATGTTTGCCGTTATATGATTCAAAGCAATAATTCCATCTTGTTGTCTCCTTTCACGTGTAATTGTTCAATTCCATCCCAGAAATTATGAAATTGGGGAATAGGGTTTATATTTTTTGAAATTCATAAATTTTGAAATGGATTTGAATTCTTACCCTGAAATTGTGTATTTGGGGATTAGGGTTTGAATTTTTAAAATTAAGTCGAATTCATCATAAATTGTGTAATTATGGATTAGGGTTTGTATTTTATTAAATTCATAAATTCTGAATTTGCATTTACATTGAATTGGAAGATAGTAAAATAAGATTTGTTCAATTGAATCTTTAAGGTTTGACTTGAATTAAGAATTTATATTTTGATGTTGTGTTATTGAATTGTTAGCATTTCAATTGAAATGTGAAATTAGGAAGGCTGTTGTATGAGGTTCTTATGAGAGAAAGGAAATAAAGGAGCTAACAGTTCACAACTGTTTGAATTTGAAAACACACACTAAAGAAGGGGTTGAATGGGTAAATAAATCAGAGTTAATGGATAGTATTAACAAGCCCATGCGCCTTCTCTATGAAGGATGCAAGGACTCAACTGTCTGTTCATTTTTTTTCTTTATGTATTCATGATTGTCTGTTCGTTTTTTTTCTTTATGTATTCATGAACTTGTATGTATGTATGATGTGTGTGTTCATTGTTTTTTTTCTCTCTTTTTTCTTTTTATAATTACTTATATTTGATTGATGATGATAAAGTACATTGTGTTTATGTTTAATCAAATTATTTGCTTTGCACTTATGTCTTATTCATAGTTGTGTCTTATTCTTGATTGTGTCTTATACATATTTACATATATCTTTTTGCTATGTTTGTGTCTTATTCTTGATTGTGTTATAGTGAAAGTTGTATATTCTTCCTCTACTAGAACAACCTTAATGAATTGTATTTAGAGAACTACAAAATGCGACATTTGCAATTTCAATTAAGTTATTTGTTGTTTCAGTGGCTATATTGTTTGGTTGTTGAAGAAGTACCAGAAAATGATTACATGTTGCCATTATTTGAAGCCGGGGTGCACAAAAAGTCCCAATAAATATGATAAAGAAGCTTGCCTTGATGCTAAAAAGGTAAGTGGTCGTTGTTTTGAAAGAGAATGTGTTAGAGCATGTAATTTGCATTGCATCATATTTGTGTGTTAAAATCAATATTTTGACACAATTTTTAAGACAAATTTCAAAAACAATTTGAATGGTTAATGTAGTTCATATATGTGTCCTTAATTACATCCGAAGAATGTGACTGACCATGATTTTGAATGTCATGAACCATAATTTTTAGATAGTCAAATATACATGCTCTCTTATAACCATAATTTGTAATGACAAATTGATTTTACAGTTTTCCATTTCCAAGAGAATATATGACTATGTATTTGAGGAATGGTCCATGTTTAGAAATATATATATTTCATCTTTAATGAAATTATAACTTTATTATGAAATTCTGTAGGAAGAAGTTTCATGTGAATTGAGAGATTTGAAGACACTAATTCCTTAGGATAAAGAAATGGTAAAGAAGACACAAAGACTTCTGGTGAGTAAAATTATTTATCCAATAATAACCAAAACACAAATTTGTATTACCCTATATAATAATGCATTGAATAATATCCAATGTAATGATAAATGTGTAACTTGTATAGAACGAAATTGTAGATATTATTATATATTTGAGTTCAAATTTACAGTCATGTTGTTACATGAATATTGTTGTTCATTTCCATTGTCAAATTTTGATTTCCAATATCAATTTGTTAAAGAGCTTCGATTAATACATGAAAATTTTGTTGATTTCCAATATCAAATTGTCACAATGAACAATTTTCGCTTTATTGCCTAAGGTAGACTTTCGTTGTTATATATTAACAAATTTCTTTTTGCAATTTGTAACAGCTGAGATGAATATGCAACATGGTGATTAGAGATGAAGTCAACATCTGAAGGAGGAGTATGTGAAATGAGCTAAATTCAGTTGTACTTAGCCAGATCACAAAGAGGTATGTTAAATCCAGACATAAAATATGTTAACTGTATTTGGTGTGTACGTTAATTTCTAGACGTTAAAGTAGTAATGTACTAGTAACCATAACATCATAAAGTGAAATATCACATCATCCAAAATACAAACAAATTATCCACCAAACATGGAATAACCACCAAATTGTCCTTAACTTTATAAGAAGACCAAGTTAATGTAGAATTATCCAAACTCAAGCTGATTAACACAAACAGATTATCCAAAATACAATAAAATTATACAAAATCTAAGAAAAAAATCAACCTAATGCAACATTATCTCAAATACTTCATAAAAACATCATACTTAAATTGAGTGAAATATCACATCATCCAAAATATAGACAAATTATCAACCAAACATGGAACAACAACCAAATTATACTTAAATTTAAAGTTAGACCAAGTTAATGGAAAATTATCCAAACTCAAGCAACTTAACACAAATAGATTATCCAAAATACAATTAAATTATCAAAAATCTAAGAACAAAACAAACATGATGCAACATTATCCCAAATACTTCAAAAAGTCTTCATACTTTCACCAATACCTTCCTTTTCTTCTCCTGAACAACCCAATAACTTGAAGCCTTTGATAAAACTTCGTTCAACAAAACATTATTCAATGATTGAAGAAGATAAAGTGTCAGCTTCATCCTGGTAGGAGTCACAACCTGTATATAGTTATAAATATTTAGTAACATTGGAAATCTAATTATAGTGGAAATGTTTAAGAAATAACGATCACATTAATTCAACGTACAATTATCGCTTCATAATCACTCCTGAACAGACATTCAATCATCCATTTGGCAACCCACACTCCACAATCATTTCTATGGCCAGTCATTTAAATGCATTAGTGTCACATTAATAGGTTATTTCGATAAAATAGGCAAACATGGTAAGGGTTGAGAATACTTATGAATTGGGACGCTGCTTTGGGAGGCACCTTGGTTGAACAATGCAAAAGTTTGTCACTATATTGTCAAGACAATATAAGTGAGTTCACCAAAAGAATCATGATGAAAAATTTCTTCAAGAAATAGTTCCTACCACAATAGTTAATACCAAATTTGAATTAAGAAAACAATAGTTCGGAAAGTAAAACAAATTCTATATAACATGCATACCAATTATGGATGTTGAGTAAATCCTTTTTGCATGTACTGATTTTATGGTGCTTGGTTCATCTAATCATTTTAGTAGGTATTACGGATTAAGTGATCACGTTTTGGGACCCAATTAAAGAACTCAAACAAGTATAGAATGCCAATAGTCACGTCAGATTTTGTGTGTTGTACTTGAGGAAAGCAACTTTTGGTGCACATTAATGGGAGAGTGAATTAGTCTGTTACTTTAAAAAAAAAATGTTGTTGCCTTGAATGGGCCGTGTATATTACTAATATTGTATATTCGGGCTCAATATATGCATTAAAGAATGAATATACTAAATGACATTAGGTTTTGGGAGCTATACTTTCATCATTTAGAATTTATAAAATAAGCAGTCAAAAGAGAGGAAAATCTCCCATTATCACCATTTTGTCTGGCGGCAGGTTTGTTTTCTTCCCTTAAAAACATGTTATGTGCTCTACATTACACACATTTGTTTGCATGTAGTTTTAATCTCTTCCATTTATGCATGTGTTTTAAGATCTGAATTTGTGTATTCTCTTACTGTAGTTCGTCTTCAGATTCAGATGGCCAGAAAGAAGAGACTATGCGCACTTTAGATTAGATGATATCCGAGATCAAGCATGAAAATAATGTCCTTGAAAACAGTGATACATAATATGGAAGTAAAGAACCCTCAGTGGAGAGTGACGATGACAGTTCTGAATCTGATGACAATGATGATCTTGTACCTTTATGTTGGAAAAAAACTATTACATCTGCTTTAAAGGTAAAAAAAATGTTTTGGTATGATAACAATTTTATTTTGACATACTTACAAAATATTGATTAGCGTGTTCTAACATTATCTGTGATATTTTCAATATTTTCCCAAATCATTTTCAAATAGAGTATTGCATAAGGATCAAGATTCAATCCAGCTTATTGATGTTCAAAATGGGAAAATGTTTGAGTGTGATGTTTACACTCCTGACAGAGACATAGACGAGAAGTACATTGCAAATGGCTAGTACCAAAATGAAAAGGCAAAGAAACTCTGATTAGGTGATAAGCTGGGATTTACTATGCCTTATGGTCCTGATAGGCTGTATGTAAAGAGGTTGAACTATTGAATCGAGGAAAAGGGAGAAGATGTTGTTTGATAGGAGAAGTAGTTGGATTAGTCAGGGTTTAATGTCACTGTATTGTTAGTATATACATGTGTTTATTTGAAGTCATGTTTTTTGTTATGATTAACTGTAGCATGAAGAATGAAAATTTGTGTTTTTAACTTTGTAGGATGAATGTGACACCTTTATAATGAATATATATTTGTCTTATCTTGTTCTGATATAATATTATAAATCTTTTAAAACCAAATATAGTTAAAATCTTTTAAAAAAATTGTTTTATCTTGTTCTGATGAGCTATGATTTCGAAGAAGCAAGTAATGATATCGAAGTCGGAGATATTGTCAACATTCTAGTCGAAGTCAAAGCAGTAGCAGACATGCCTAACACAGTCGAAGTCGAAGGTGGTGTAGCTAGTCAAAGGCCTCAAAGAACTAGAGTTTGTCCAACAAGACTTCAATACTGTATAGTTACTGGTGATAATGAAGTCACACCAAATGGAGAATTAATTCATTTTTCCTTAATTGTAGGTGCTGAAAAAATCAACTATAGTGAAGTCTTAAATGATAAACAATGGAAGTCAACTATGCGTGAAGAGTTTTAAGGAATCGAAAGAACAACACATGGAAGTTAGTCGAATTGCTAGCATATACAAAAGCTATCAAAGTGAAGTGGGTGTTCAAGTTGAAGCACAATGTTGGTGTGTTGATCGAAAGACATAAGGCTAGATTGGTAGCTCGAGGTTTTCTTCAAAGAGAAAGAGTCGACTACTCTAAAGTGTACACAACAGTAGCAAGATTGGAGATTGTCCGACTAGTAGTAGCCTTGGCATGCAAGCAAGGATGGGTGACATTTCACTTAGATGTGAAATCATCATTTTTGAATGAACCTTTGGATGAAGAGGTGTATGTCACACAACCTCCTAGGTTTGTGATTCAGAAGGAAGGAAGGAAAGTACACAAGTTGCACAAAGCACTTTATGGTCTCAAGCAGACACCTAAGGCATGGAACAAGAAGATCGACTCATACTTAGTCGAATTGGGATTCGTTAAATGCAAATATGAGTATGGTGTCTATGCATAGGTTGTGGCACAAGATATAAAAATCATCTGCTTATATATCGATGATTTGCTGGTAACTGAAAATAGCTTAGGGAACTTGTTGAAGTTTAAAGAGATGATGAAGAAGGAATTTGAAATGTTGGATATGGGAAACTTGTCTTATTTCCTAGGCATGGAATTTCAAATGTCAAAGCAAGGTATGATGCTAATTTATTTAAAAGTGTTGTTTAAAATATTAATTATTTAAAAATTTACTTAAAATGTTGTTGTCTTGAATGGGTCGTGTATATTAATAGTATTGTATATTCAGGCCCAATATATGCATTAAAGAATGAATATACTAAATAGCATTAGGTTTTGGGAGATATATTTTCATCATTTAGAATTTAGAAAATAAGAAGTCAAGAGAGAGGGAAAGCTCCCATTATCACCATTTTGTCTGGCAGCAGGTTTGTTTTCTTCCCCGAAGAACATGTTATGTGCTCTACATTACACACATTTGTTTGCATGTAGTTTTAACCTCTTCCACTTATGCATGTGTTTTAAGATCTGAATTTGTGTGTTCTCTTACTGTAGTTCGTCTTAAGATTCAGATGGCCAGAAAGAAGATACTATGTGCACTTTAGATTAGATGATATCCGAGATCAAGCATGAAAATAATGTCCCTGAAAACAGTGATACATAATATGGCAGTAAAGAACGCTCAAAGGAGAGTGACGATGACAATTCTGAATTTGATGATTGTGATGATCTTGTACTCTTATGTTGGCAAAAAAACTATTACATCTTCTTCAAAGGCAAAAATAAAATGTTTTGGTATGATAACAATTTTATTTTGACATACTTATAAAATATTGATTAAAATGTCCTAACATTATCGATTAGATTTCCAACATTTTCCCAGATCATTTTCAAATAGAGTATTGCATAAGATCAAGATTCAATCCAGCTTATTGATGTTCAAAAATGGAAAACGTATGAGTGTGATGTTTACACTGCCGATAAGGACATAGACGAGAAGCACATTGCAAATGGTTGGTACCAATATGCAAAGGAAAAGAAACTTCGGAGAGGTGATAAGCTAGGATTTACTATGCCTTATGGTCCTGAGAGGCTGTATTAAAAGAGGTTTTACCGTTGAATCGAGGAAAAGGGAGAAGATATAATTTGATAAGAGAAGTAGTTGGATTAGTCAGGGTTTAATGTCATCGTATTGTTAGTATGTACATGGGTTTATTTGAAGTCGTGTTTTTTTTGTTATGATTAACTGTAGCATGAAGAATACAAATTTTTGTTTTTAACTTTGTAGGATGAATGTGCCACCTTTTTAATGAATATATATTTGTCTTATCTTGTTCCGACTTAATATGATAAATCTTTTAAAATTAAATATAGTTAAAATCTAATAAATTTTGTTGATTTATCTTGTTCTTATGAGCTATGATTTTGACGAAGCAAGTAACGATATCGAAGTCAAAGATATTGTCAACATTCCAGTCGAAGTCGAAGCAGTTACTGAAGTGCCTAACAAAGTCGAAGTTGAAGACGGTGTAGCTAGTCAAAGGTCTCAAAGAACTAGAGTTCGTCCAACAAGACTTCAGTACTGTATAGTGACAGGTGATAATGAGGTCACACCGGATGGAGAATTAATTCATTTTTCCTTACTTGTAGGTGTTGAACAAATCAACTATATCGAAGCCTTAAACGAAAAACAATGGAATCCAACCATGGGAGAAGAGTTATAAGCAATCGAAAGAAACAACACATTTGAGTTAGTTAAATTTCTAGCACATACAAAAGCTATCAAAGTGAAGTGGGTGTTCAAGTTGAAGCACAATGTTAATGGGTTGATATAAAGACATAAGGAGATATTGGTAGCTCGAGGTTTTCTTCAAAGATAAGGAGTCGACTACTCTAAAGTATACACACCAGTAGTAAGATTGGAGATTGTTCGGCTAGTAGGCGCCTTAGCATGCTAGCAAGGATAGTTGACATTTCACTTAGATGTGAAATCAACATTTTTGAATGGACCTTTGGATGAAGAGGTGTATGTCACACAACCTCCTAGGTTTGTGATTCATGAGGACACAAGGAAAGTACACAAGTTGCACAAAGCCCTTTATGGTCTCAAGCAGGCACCTAGGGTATGTAACAAGAAGATCGACTCATATTTAGTCAAATTTTGATTCGTCAAATGCAAATATGAGTATGGTGTCTATGCACAGGTTGTGGCACAAGATATAAAAATCATCTGCTTATATGTCGATGATTTGTTGGTAACTGGAAATACCTTAGAGAACTTGTCGAAGTTTAAAGAGTTGATGAAGAAGGAATTTGAAATGTCGGATATGGGAAGCTTGTCTTATTTCCTAAGCATGCAATTTCAAACGTCAAAACAAGGTATGATTCTACAACAAAGAAAGTATCTCAAAGAGATACTCAAGATATTCAAGATAAATAATTTGACTCTTGTATCTTTGCCAATCGAACCAAATTTGAAGTTGGAGAAGCAAGGAGAGGAAGAAAAAGTCGATGCAACTTTGTTCAAACAAATTGTCAGATCTCTGAGATATGTGTGAAACAATCGACCTTATATAGGTTTCTCAGTCGGATTAGTGAGAAGATACATGAGTGAACCAATGGTATCACATATGAAGGCTGCAAGAAGAATCCTGAGATACTTAAAAGGATTGATAAACTATAGAATTCTATTTCGATGAGGCTTTGAAAGCAAAGAAAATATAGTTACTTGCTATTCAAATGTTGATTGTTGTGGAGATAAGGAAGATCAAAGAAGCACAACTGGTTATTTCTTTCAAGTATTTGGTGTCCCAATCTCATGGTGCTCGAGAAAGCAACATGTGGTGGCATTGTCATCGTGTGAGGATGAATATATAGCAGGACCTTATGTTGTGTGTCAAGTAATTTGGATCAGATCCGTGTTTGAAGAAATGGAGGTCGAAGTAAAGAAACCTCTGGTACTGCAGATCGGCAACAAGTCAGCCACAAATCTTGTGAAGAATCCAGTTTTGCATGGAAGGAGTAAACACATCGAAGTTATATTTCACTTCTTAAGGTAGAAGCTAAATCGAGGTGAACTTGAAGTAAGGCATTGCTCAAGTGAAGTACAGTTGGCCGAAATTTTCTCCAAATGATTGAAGATCGACAAATTCTTAAATTTGAGAAAGAAATTAGGAATAGTTCAGATCGACTATGATTAGCGTATGTTCAAAAACTTGGATTATAAGGGAGTATGTTGAGATATAGGTAATATAATCCAAGTTATATGGTCCAAGCCCAAAGTTAATTAGGGTTTAAGGTTTGTTACTTACTTAGTAGACAAGTTAGTTAGTTGTATATAAATACATATCATGTAATTCAATTTGTATATCATTCAATAGTAAAATGACTTAATTGCAACTTTGGTGCCCCTATTTTGTCTTTTTTAGTTTTGATCCCCCCATTTTAAAAACTACGTTTTGGTCCCTTTTTTAAGTTTTGTTTTGAGTTTTAGTCCCTTGACTAATTTGAGAATAATATTTTATGACGTAGTGCTCGTTATGATGATGTGTCAATGTCTGATTATAATTAATTTTTCCAACTCATTATTTATTAAAAATTTTATATTTTTAATAATAACAAAAATTTAAAAATAATTCATAGACAGTTCATTAATATAAACTCAGTGACTGAAACATTTTTTTCATGCTCATCTCCTATTTTCATCATTCCCAAAAAAGTATTCTTCCCTAAATGTAAACCCTATTATTCAGCAACAACAACTCCACCTTCAGAGCCTACCCTTATAGATGACACCGAAAAACTTCCAAAGCTAGGGAATGTTTCACAATTTCAGCTATTGCAAATGCTCTTTCATCACTTTTCACCTACACATTATCTTCTTCTTCACCTACACACTATAATGTGCAATGCTCACTCCATCATCATCAATTTTCACCAACAATAAACCCTTTCATTTTACAATTTTGTTTCCTTTTATTATCCTCATTTAAACCCACACTCTTTCTTTCAAGGTTTAGCTAATTTCCTCCACCAAAGACCCAATAGTGGCTTTTTTCCCTGTTCTCCACCACGAGCACAATGATTAGGAAATCTCATATCTCAGTAAGAATCGAAATCGACAATAGCAAAACCTACAAAAGAGAACAAAGAGGAAGAAATAATCGACAACAACAACAAACAGAAAAAGAGAGAACATGGAGGAAGAAAGAATCGAAATGAAAGAGAAAAGGGAATCTACATCTTTTCCGATTGCTGGAAAACCAGCCACTGCGACTTCCTCCCAATCATCTCCAAACCTCGCTGTCGCATTACGCGAAAAACCGGCGGGAAAAGAAAGAAACAACAGAGCCGCCACCGTGCGTTATTTATCCCAAAAGAGGGAAAGGAAACGCTCGAAGTAAACCTAGGAAAGAACATGGTCTCGCGACCAAAGAGGATGGGTTCGGGAGTCGGTTATGCGAAGGGAAGGTGTTAGCACCCCTACGCATCCGTAGTACTCTACGGGATCCACGCACAAAAGGAAAGAATATTGGTTGCTAAACACTGCTCAAAACTCACACACACAACTGGCTGAAAGAAAAGCGAGAGACTGACTGAAACTGAACTCGGCAGGATGTCGCATCCTGGGCCTACTTAGTCTATCGGGCATAGACATCAGAGTCCAAGTAGTTCGGACTGGGGAAACGACACATGCTCGCTAGGATATCGCATCCTATGCATACGTATCTTCTCGGACGAGAGAAGAATCAGAGCATTCGTAGCTCGGCTGACACGCACACAAACACACAAAACACAGGCAAACGTGGAGCCCGACTGCCAATCACTGGACTTATGTCAGCATCCGAACCTAAACACACACAACAGATAGATAGGGAGTCGGGGACTCAGCCTATAACTGTCAAACAAACACAAAAGAAAAGAAAAGGCGCCCGGAGAGATCAGCTCAATCTCCTGCCTACATACTTCATCTGGTATGAAGATCAGGGCGATGTAGTTCCCCTACGCAGGGATAAAGGATCTAGCCTAACCAGATAACAGAGGGAGACACAACACTAGGGAGACTACGACTCGAGCCTAGATGTTGTCATGCAAAGTCAACCCTAAGTTAAGGTTTCTAGCTAAATGGCACAAGGGCCAACCTATCCTGAACAGACACAGGAAAAAGCAAAGTCTCGATTGCAACTAGGGCAAGAGAAAGGGGATATCTCAATCACAACAGGGGTGAGAGAAGAGAATTAGTGTTAGTGGTTAGTCAAACTCGATAAGACATCGCATCTCGTGCCTACGTATCTCATCTGAACATGAGAATCAGAGTTGCCGTAGTTCGGCTTCACAACTCTAAACATGGCTCACACAAGGAGTAAGCCACACAGACTTGACTTGCACAGGAAGCAAGTCAAGTACAACCTACCTTGCACAAGGGCAAGTCAACTAAACCTAAAGAGGCAAAGCAAACAGGCAATCACAGGAAGCACACTCTATATGCATACAAGAGGCTCAAGCAAAAGGTTAGGCACTAGGGCCAACTGGAATAGGGTAAGTGTTGCTCTTAACCTTGCCATTGAGAGGCTAAGGTGAAGCAAATGAATAGGAGATGAGGGGTGTGCCTCATTGCTTCTATCCCTAATCAGGGAGAGCATCAAATAATAGAAAGTGGGGGAGTTCAGAAAGATGGAACTCTTTCCCCATTATTGACTCGATAGATCTTGGGTTTTTATCTCAATGCTTCAACCATGTAATGGGAGCAAAGAGAGGACACACTGAATAGTGGGGGATAGGCTACTTATCCCTACCTTCCACCAATTGCCTTACTTGAAGGACTTTTCCTGCTTGGGACAATTTTAAACAAACACAGGCATTGCCTCTTAAGGAGGACTTCAGACAGTTTGCCCGGTCAAAAAACAGACCGGGTCTCCAGACTACATGAAGAAGAAAGGTTTATACCTCAAAGCAATTGCTAAAAAGCAAAGCAAGCAACTAAAGCAACTAAAGGGTACCTGAGAAAAACCAAACAAATCAGTATGCAATTAAACAGTTAAAAGCAAAAGGAAAGGAACAGTCAACCACAGAAGGTCAACTTGTGCAAAGCAAGACTCAAACACATGAGTCAAACCATCTACAAAACAAAGGTTAGTTCATATGTAAACAAATCCAATCACATTTGTATGATCTCAATGGCAATGGTGCTTAACCTGAAACAGGAACTCAATAGTAAGCACAAAAGACCACTAGGACTAGCCTAGGGTCAAGGATGAAAGAAAAAGTCAAGGCAGCAAGGAAAAGTCACCCAAAACCAAAGTCAAACATTTGAGAAGCTATCTCAATTGGATTCATAATCAAATCATGCATCATTGTCATTTCATATGCAAAGGAATGCAAAGCATGGCAAGAAAGAGCACAAATAGGTCAACAGCAAGATTTCATTCAAAAGTCAACCCAAACAATCTCAAAAATTGTCAAATAAATCACACTCAATCCTAACATCTAGCATGGCAAGCATGTCAAATTTCATTGCATTTGGATGAGAGGAAGGCAGTCAATGAAAATCAAGAAGTCAACACAAATTCAAGCAAGCACAATGAAAGTCAACAAACATGGGTCAACTTCAAAAAATCATATCAAATTGAAAACAGAAGAGAACTGAATGAGATTAACACCAATACAAAGCTTGAGATGTCTAGTTATCACATATGAAATTTCATGATCATACAATATGGTATGAGGATTTCACAAAAGATTTGGCAACATGTATCACATAAAGTCAAACATTGACTAGGCAGGGAAGAAAATTCTCACATAAATGGAAAACAGCATCATTAATTCCAAGAAAATTCATACATCAATTAGACATATAAAGGATCAATCATGCAAAATTTGGGGTCATTTGGATGTAAGGAAGCATGCCATTGAAAATCAAGAAAATGCATATCATTATTGTGACACCAAATGCAACCTCTAACTTCAAAAAATCAAAGCTCACACATCACATATGGGAAATCCACAAACTTTATATGGAAACAAAGGTCAATGGGTCTAGTTTCACCACAAAAAATTTCAAGCTCATTGGATTCAACATGAGTATTTCACAATTGAAATGGCAAAGGGTGTCAAATGTGCATACATGTTGGGAAACTAATTATCATTTAAAATCCAGCCAATGAAAAATTAATTAAAAATCACAATTAAATACTAGACACATTCATGAACATGATGGAAAAAATTGCATGATTTTTGGATGAAAATTGAAAGAGAAATGAATTATGCGAGATGAGGAATAAATTGGAGCAAGCATGAAACACATAGCATGGTATATGGTCAAACAGGGTGGTCAGCGTGGCAAATTTGTAATTCAGGGCATTACTAATCAAAACGCCCGCGTTTCACACAGCCAAACGAAATAAGCTGATTGGCTCTCCCTTAATGGAACAGTAACAATACCACCAGCAGCCAATCATCATCGAGTTTTCTGGGTTTAAAATGCATCTTTAGGGTTTAAGAAAACAGCAACAACATGCATCTTCACATTCATCATTCAATCATCAACATGAACAACAGCATCAACAAATAATCATGGCCATAAAACATCATCATTAAGCAACATCAACCAACATTAGAACAAACATACTCATGGGAAATTCTGGGCATAGCTTAAGGTTTAATCAACAGCAAGCATCATTATCTTCATGAACTCGAGAAAATCCAAAGTGCCCAGAAATCGAAATTAAGTATACCAATAGCATCAACCAACATTAGGCAACAAGAATATGGCATCACATTTCATCAAATCCATGTAAACAGAACAAATCGAACCAAAATGCATTTGGACATAAAAAAAAAGAAATCCAGATTTCTCTCAATATAGCTGATCATTTAGCATGATATAAGTTACAACATGTTCAACATACAAGAATCTACCCTAAACATAGCATGGTTTTGAGAAAAGAGGGAGTCGAGATTTTACTTGTTTTTGAAGCAATGGAAGAAACAGTGCTTGTTTGGATGATTGGAGCTTGAACAGATGAAGGTTTTGGTCCCAAATGATGTACTCTTGAAGAAATTATGCTCAACCTTGCCTGGTTTGACCCTAGCTCCAAGCTGCCATGGGAGAATGCTTTGAAAACAGGGCACGATGAAGAGGTTACAGCAGTGATTTGATGATGAAACTGAGCTCAGTATGTTGTCTAGGTGAAGAAAGGATCAAGGGTTGCTCGTGTATTTTGATGATTTGCTCAGAATTTTCAAAAATGCAAATATGCAAGAAGGAGTGAATGGGAGTATTTTGGTCGTGGAGGCTGTAGTTCTAGGGTTGAAATGTGACAGAAAAATGCTTATATGTGACTGTTTATGCCATGCTAATTGAATGGTAATCTGAAATTAGCTTAATGAAGCTATTTGCCCAAAATTGCTAATTTGCATAAGTGTGTATGGAGGGTGTAATTTGCACGAGCTGGGCCTTGAAATAGGCTGCAAAGGACATTTGTGTATGCTGTTTTACATTGGTTCATGAATTGCTAACCACACTTTACTTGTTTGAACCAATTTGCCACATTTGCACATTTTGCACTTTGGTCTAAAATGGTGACATGATGATGAAATGAACATGAAATTATGCTTGGGGCAAGTTTCAAATACCATATAAAGTGAGTCCCAATTGGCCAATTGTGTAAAAAGTCAATGAATCAAAAAGTCAAAGTTTGGTCAAACTTTGATTTTTAAATGAAAAGGTCAAAAAATGCCATTTTGATTGGCAAGGTTTTGGAGGGTGAAATTTACATTTTTGGAAAGAAGGGATCAAATGTGACTTGTAGGAAAAAATCCCACCAAAATTGGCCAAATGGTTTGAGAGATATGGCCTTTTGAAGTTCAAAAATTTCTGAAAACGATTCGATCATAACTTGCCAACCACACATGGGAATTGAGAGTTCTTGGACTTTTTGGAAATGGGAGAACAAGATCTTCAACTTTCATGTTGGGCAAAAATTCATTTGAAGCTTGTATCATGATGAAAGTTTAAGATCAAGAAGTTTCCATTTTTGGCAGTTGAAATTACAGGTCCAGTTTCTATTTTGGGAAATTTTCTGATTGGCTTCAAATTCTTCCATGATGTTGATTGCCATGACACATGAGGCCTATTGGGACATGAATAAGCTCCCTCAAACCATTTCCATCCATCAAAACCATAAAATCAACCACAGTTGACCAACTTTGACTTTCTAGGGTTTTTGACTGTCTATGCACTGACTGATGAATTCCAAACCCTAATTCCTTGAGACCTTGTCTTCAAATGATGTCCCAAGTTGTATGGACTCTTGATTATTGATCATGGTGCCCAAATTCCACAAGAATGGCCACCATCCACTGCTTTGACTGATTGTTGACTGTCTAGGGTTTCTGATTGACTGTGCATGCACTGATGGCTTCTGAACATCCAAACCTTGACTTGAACACTTCAAATGGACCTCCAAGTCATGTGAACTTGTTGGACAAACCCTAGGGCCTTTGCTCCTTGAGAAACAACTTTGCTTGATTGGTTGACTGATCTCCTGATCAGTTTGACCTAATTCTTGCTTGCTTGCTCTTGAGGCAACTGAGGACAATGCAAATGTTATGCAATGGATCATGATATGCTATGACCTAATATGAAATGGTATGCACAATGATAGGTGCAAATTTGAGGTGCTACAGCTGCCCCTATTCAATCAGCTGGGAACCCGAACGGATGATAGCAATGGCTGTCAGACTTTCAGGGTAAACAGGGATTGAATACAAAAGAACCGTAGAAATTTGCACCGACTGGATATAATACAAAGAAAATCACGTCATTTACCGATGACAAAACTGCACGACAGCTTCAGAAAATCAAAACCATTTACCGATGGCTGAAGAACTGGAACCTTGATATTTACCGATATCAACTTCAGCACGACCATTTACCGATGGCGGCTGGGGAAAACAGACTTCTGAAAAGCAAAACCATTTACCGATGGTTAAAACTGGGATTTTGATATTTACCGATATCAACTTCAGCACGACCATTTACCGATGGCGGCTGGGGAAAACAGACTTCTGAAAAGCAAAACCATTTACCGATGGTTAAAACTTGATATTTACCGATATCAACTTCAGCCAGACCATTTACCGATGGCTGCTGGGAAATAATTTGATGTAGAAAGGAAGCAAGACCATTTACCGATGGTGGCTTCAAAGAAACTTGACATTTACCGATGTCAACTTAGCAAGACCATTTACCGATGGCTACTTCACTGGGGACTCGATATTTACCGATATCGAAAGAAAACTGGGCCATTTACCGATGGCATCTCCGCTTGGGGAGGAACAAAATCTTTATGATGATACCAGACAAGACGTTTATCGACGACTTCTGGGGATTCTGATTTTATTGGCAAAGGAACAAAGAAAGACCAGACATTTACTGATGACTGGGATGAGACACGATGTTTACCGACATCGAAAGATGATGTTTACCGATATCAAAAGAATGACCAGACATTTACCGATGACTGGGGTGAGACACGATGTTTACCGACATCGAAAGATGATGTTTACCGACATCAAAAAGAATGACCAGACATTTACCGATGACTGGGGTGAGACACGATGTTTACCGACATCGAAAGATGATGTTTACCGACATCAAAAAGAATGACCAGACATTTACCGATGACTGGGGTGAGACAATTATTGGTGAGAGACAAACAAATATTTGCAACTGGAAACCAGATAGGACATTTACAGATGACTCTACTGGGGATTTCTAGTTGGGGATTTATCATATATTTACCGATGACTGAAGGAAGGACTCGATGTTTACCGACACCAAAAAAAGATGACCAGACATTTACCGATGACTGGGTGAGACTCGATGTTTACCGACATCGAAAGATGATGTTTACCGACATCAAAAAGAATGACCAGCCATTTACCGATGACTGGGGTGGAACTCGATGTTTACTGACACCGAAACAATGGCGTTTACCGACACCAAAACAAAGAAGACACACGCGGGTGTTGACATGACACTTACTGGTATCACAAAGAACAAAATCTGGGATATGTGAAGCAAGGCTGAACACTTGCTGGGGGTCTCACTGGGGAGAAACAAACTTTCTGTCACCATCGGATGAGGAAATAAACCTCTGTGGGGATAATCAATTCTGAATGCTGTCGAAGCAACTGTAGCGGACTTGCTGTGTTGATGCTGAACAAATATGATCCTGCCTCTGCCGGGGATACAGTCTGATGTGGTTTCGAACACATGAATGCATATGTTTGAATTTTTCTCTGGCGTAATGCTCCATATGGGATGGAAATGCTACGCAGTTTGAGGATGCAATGATTACTATATGCAATGCAATATGATGAGAACTCTGCGGGGAGAGATACACAGGGCGACTGTGCTGAGGAATCTTCAAGATGAATCCACTGGGGGGAAGCAATACAACTGCTGGGGAACCAACAACACAAACCCACCAGAGGAGAACAAGGCAACTTGCTGGGGAGTAATAAAGCAAATCTGCTAGGGGAAAACAACGGTAAACTGCTGGGGATAGCCCAATCAATCCACAAAAACTCCACTTGGGGAAATAACTGCTCTGCTGAGGAAATAACTATTCCGCTGGGGGACATAAACCAAGAAGCTCTCTGGGGATAAGGCTCATACAATCCTCAGATATGATGAACTCTGCTTCGGGGAATAACTGTTACTCCGCTGGGGACGACCCACAAAATTCACAGGTAGAAACGACTCAGCTGGGGATGCAAGTATCGACTTGCTATGAAAACCTGTCCAATCCACTGGTGGGATGAACTCTGCTGGAGAGATAATTGCTTCGCTGGGGAAGACTCAAACAAACCAAAAGCTAGGAGAATAAACCTGTCTGGGGAAAGCACTGCTGGTGAATGCTCACAGGTGACGGCCTTACTGGGAAAATATTCACAAGTGACGACCTGCAAATCGGAACAACAGATGCCCCAGGGAGTACATGGACAAGATACGCTCAAGTGTCCTCAACATTCAAAATGATTTTCAAATGTTTTAATCTTTCTGCACGTCATTGTTTAGCCTTCATGTTTTTAGATGCAATGTTTATCAAAAATTCGGACGTTTTTGCAAACAAAACAGTAAAAGTAAAAACAAGAGAGCAATTTATCTGAATAACGACTTTTATTGATTGAAAATGTGCCTGAAGAGGCGAATACATTGGGAAGCAATTCCTAGAAAGAGGTAATTGCGCACAAAAGGAAAATAAACTATCCTAATGGCAATGTGAACACGGCATCCACTGTTTCCCAACTCTGTTATAACTCATAGATTATCAGTTTTCCTCCCAATTCCTTGCTTTCTGAGAAGAATGACTGGACCGATCACATCTGTCGAGATGGCAACTGACGAAGCATGATGAAGTACAGACAACTCAGACTGTAGTCTTCGCTCTATTCCCTCTTTTGGCTGGATCGCCCTTTCGGGTTTTCAATCCACCGGGATACCCATTTTTGCCTAAGTCGCCCTTACGGGTTTTCGACTTACCGGGTGTACAATTTTTTCATTTTTTATCCCTAACTTTTGCCCGAACCTTTTCTTTCTGTTTTTTGGTTCGCCGGGATGCCCATTTTTGCCTGGACTATTTTGTTCTTTTTGTCCAGCGGGTCAATTTATGCGAAGTATTTTTTGACTACATCTGAGTTAACAGGGGAAGGAAAATCTTCACCGTCTATTGTTGTAAGCATCAAGGCTCCACCGGAGAAAACCTTCTTCACAACATATGGACCTTCGTAATTAGGAGTCCACTTGCCCCTGTTATCTGTACCGGGAGGAAGGATCCTCTTCAAAACTAGATCGCCAGTTTGAAATGTCCGGGGACGCACTTTCTGATCAAAGGCTCGCTTCATCCTTCTCTGATACAACTGCCCATGGCAAACAGCTGCTAACCGTCTTTCTTCGATAAGGCTTAACTCATTAAACCTTGTACGAATCCACTCGGCTTCGTCCAACTTGACATCCAATAATACCCTCAGAGAAGGGATCTCCACCTCAACTGGTAGGACTGCTTCCATACCATACACAAGGGAGTAGGGGGTTGCCCCGGTCGACGTACGTACTGAGGTACGGTACCCATGCAAAGCGAAAGGCAGCATCTCATGCCAATCCTTGTACGTAACGACCATCTTCTGCACAATCTTCTTGATATTCTTGTTAGCTGCCTCTACAGCACCATTCATCTTTGGTCTGTAAGGAGAAGAATTGTGATGTTCAATCTTGAAATCTCTGCAAAGTTCTTTCATCATCTTGTTGTTGAGATTCGAACCATTGTCAGTGATGATTCTCTCAGGGACTCCATAACGACAGATGATTTCTTTCTTGATGAACCGGGCAACCACTTGTTTGGTGACGCTGGCAAAAGAAGCTGCTTCTACCCATTTGGTGAAGTAATCGATCGCAACCAAGATGAAGCGATGTCCATTCGAAGCAGTTGGCTCAATCCTCCCAATCATGTCGATGCCCCACATGGCAAACGGCCAAGGCGAGTTCATGACATTCAACGGGCTTGGTGGTACATGCACCTTATCAGCATAGATTTGACACTTATGGCACTTCCGAGCATATTTGAAGCAATCGGATTCCATAGTCATCCAGTAATATCCGGCTCTCAGCAATTTCTTCGACATTGCATGTCCCACAGCATGGGTACCAAACGAACCCTCGTGCACTTCTTGCATTAACATGTCTGCTTCGTGTCTATCCACGCATCTGAGCAAGACCATGTCAAAGTTCCTCTTGTACAACACGTCATCCTGATTCAGATAAAAGCTTCCAGCTAGCCTTCTCAGGGTCTTCTTATCATTCTTCGACGCACCCTCAGGATATTCTTGAGTCTTGAGGAAATTCTTGATGTCATAATACCACGGCTTATCATCAATAGCATTAACAGACTCGGCTGCAAACACATATGCAGGCCTCTCGAGTCGATTCACAGCAATATGTGGTACATGATTCCACCAATGAACCTTTATCATAGAGGATAAAGTAGCCAAAGCATCAGCCATTTGATTTTCATCCCGGGGGACATGATGCAACTTCACCGTTTTGAAGAACGTCAGTATTCTTCTGGTGTAATCTCTATACGGAATCAAATGCGGCTGGTTTGTATTCCAATCTCCATTGACCTGATTGATCACTAGAGCTGAATCTCCAAATATGTCGAGTGTTTTAATCCTCAGATCAATGGCTTCTTCTATCCCCATGATACAAGCCTCATACTCAGCTTCATTGTTGGTGACGTCGAATGTCAATCTGGCAGAGAAAGGTATATGAGCACCTTTGGGATTGATCAATACTGCCCCAACACCGTTACCGTTCATATTCACAGCCCCATCAAACATCAGTATCCACTTGTCATCAGGATCCGGTCCTTCCTCAACAAGCGGCTCTTCACAGTCTTTCATCTTCAAATACATGATGTCTTCATCAGGGAATTCAAACATCATAGGCTGATAATCGTCGATCGGTTGTTCGGCGAGATAATCGGACAAAATACTACCTTTGATGGCCTTCTGCGACGTGTACTGAATGTCATATTCTGTTAAGATCATCTGCCAACGGGCAACACGTCCGGTGAGAGCTGGCTTCTCAAAGATGTATTTCACAGGATCCATCCTAGAAATCAACAGAGTAGTATGATTCAACATATACTGCCTTAGTCGGCGAGCAGCCCAGGCCAAAGTGTAGCGGTGTATTCGTTACTATATGATCTATTGATTAAATCATAAGCAAAGTATACAATAAACATAGAGTCGCCACCGCACTTTTATTTATCCTAAGGACTGGTTAAAAAGCGAACAAAAACCTAAGAAGTTTTACACGTAGAAAACTAATGAAAAAGATCAGAGATCGGGGTAAGGGGTAAATTACGCAATGGGAAGGTGTTAGGCACCCACTACGTCCTAGGTACTCCTAGGGAGCCCTTTTCACACTTTGTTGTTTGAAAATTATTATTTGTCATGACATAAGTATTGTGCAAACATGATTGGGATGATAAGGAAAGAATGTACAAATTAATTATTGGGTTTGAACGGATGAACCCGCTGCCTACGTACCTTCCATCAAAGGTAAGGATCAAAACGCCGTAGTTCGGCTAAAAAACTTCCAAAAGTTAGTGGATTCAATTTTAAACACGAGCCCTAAGGTTTTACGTTACCCATGGGAGAAAACTCAACCTTGTATGACAACTAGTCCACCATGTGAGAAAGGCTTCAACTTGCCAGAGAGGGGTTAACCCTATAATAGGCAAGGAAGACTTACAATTCATCTACTAAGGACAAATAGGTGAGATTAATATCAACCAACTAGGGTAAATCAAACCTATAGCTAATGTATGAAAACTTAACAAACATGGACAAAGCCACAAAATCATTGAATGGGTGAAGGTTAATTGATTTGGATTATTTACAAAAATGTGGTCAAAGTATGATTAAAGTCAATTCAAAATGAAGTATTTACACAAATGAAGTTTGGAAAAATCATGGACTTAAGGTCCAAGTTTCTAATTTGGAAAAGAAGTGAGAATGTTTGCACAACACTTATTTCAAGTTTTAAACATGTGTGAAAAGGTAGGACACAATGGGATGAATGGATAATGGTGGAATGTAAAACTTCTTAAGCGGTTCGCCTCTTGAAGTCATATAGAAGATGACTCAAGTGCGTCCTTTGGAATAAGCAATGAGCAATAATCTGAACATGGTAACAAATGAAAGTAAATAAAAGCGGATACTGGATGCCACTCAATGGTCTTATACCTGTCTCCTAAAACAAGCAAGGATATCAGAAGCCACTCTATGGACTTACACTAATCTCCATCAGAATAAAACAGAAACAAAACAGGGAAGTCAACTGCCAATCCATCTGGGCTTATGTTAACCTCCACAGTATGATCCTAGGAATACAAATGCCACATCACAGGGACTTACAATGAATCCTCACATACAACAACAATTGCACTAGGCAATGGGTATGAGTGACCAATGAGGTCTTACACTCTACCCCTTCCATGTCATGGGAACAGATGCCAATTTACAGGGACTTATAACTGGTTCCTCAATGGGTAAACAACAATGTCACAAGGACAGAAGAAATGATCATGCACTGATGGCAAACAAAGATGATAAATGCACAACGGCAATCAAGTAATCATGTATAAATGAATCAAGTAATCAATCACATAAATTCAAGTAGCACACGCTATAACCATTCAATGAGGCTCAAGCAAAAGGGTTTGACTATGAAAGTCCACTGTAAGAGGTAAGTGTCGCTCTTAACCTTGCCATTGAGAGGCTAAGGTGAAGCAGATGAAAGGATATGAGGGGTGTGCCTCATTGCTTCTATCTCAGGTCCGAGAGAGCATGTAAATATAAGAATGTGGGGGAGTTCAGAAAGATGGAACTCTTTCCCCAATTAGACTCGATAGATCTTGGGTTTGGATCTCAATGCTACAACCATGTAATGGGAGCAAGGAGAAGACTCACTGAATAGTGGGAGATAGGCTACTTATCTCTTTGATCCACCAATTGCCTCGAATGAGGACTTTTCCTGCTTGGGACAAAATATAAACATACACAATCAATGCCTCTTAAGGAGGACTTCAGACAATTTGCCCGGTCAAATAACGGACCGGGTCTCCAGACTACATGAAGAAGAAGGTTTTATACCTCAATGCAAGTTGCTATTTAAGCAAAGCAACACAAGTTCTTAAGAGAACTGAGCGACTAAAGGGTACCTGGAAACAATCAAGTATAATCAGCATCCCATTCATAAACAGATAACAACATAAGAATCAATTAACAACGTTCAATTATACAAATAATGATGTGCATAGCACAAGGCTCACATGAACCAAACATCCTACAAAACAAATACATTAGTCATATGTGTCAAGTAACACAATCCATAATGTGGAGCAAATTCCTTAATCATTAACTCCTTAACCTGAAAAGGCACAATTAACTTCAAATGTAAGTAACATGACCACTAGGACTAGCCTAGGGTCAAAAAGATGGAAAAATCCTAAAACAGCAACCAATTCATGATCAAAGTCAAGTAATATCAATAACAAAGGGATCCCAATTGGTCCCATATTCAATCTATGCTCCTATTTCTATTTATGCTACATGGAAGGCAAAAGATGCAATGTGGAGTCTCATACAAACAACCAGCAAGATCACATTCAAATAAATGCCAAAATGGCACCAAAAAATCCACAAAAATTATGTTCTAACCAGAAGACATTCAGCAAGCCACATGTTAATTTTCAAGCAATTTGGACTAGTAGATCAATGGGAATTAATTAAACATGACAAAGCATGCAAAAACTACATCAAATGAAGCCCAAAAATATGCACCAACTTCAATTAGATGGTAAACAGCAATGGTACATTAAAACTGCATGGGACCAAAGCCAAATGCTACATTAATGTGTTAAGAATTATGTCGTCAATTTTCATGTCCATTGGATAAGGTATGTGCATATGGCAACATGATGAACAATGTGTCACTAGCTAGGTTCAAAAACTGTTAGGCAGCATGGAAAAAATATGAATCGAATTGAAAATGGATTGCAAAAATCCACAAAAATTAACATTGAATGCTAACATATTAAGTAAACTTCCTGCAAAAAATTAGGGCCATTGGCCAATGGGAAGCATAGGAAAATATTTGGGGAATTCAGCATACCAAACTATGTCACATATATACATGTCCAACTTCAATAATTCATATATAATAAACCATAGACTCAAAAATTATGAAATCTATGTCAAAAAATCCAGAAGGATGTCAAGAATCAATGTCTCAATTTTCACTTAATTTGGATGGAGTATGTGGTCTCTACAATTAAAATGATAAAGCATATGGAAATAGCATACATTAAAGATATCTCTAAGTCCAATTATATTTTTTCCAAGCACTATTTTTAAATTTGTATCTATAAAATAGTAGAGAAAAAATGATGATTAACAAAAAAAGTCTTGCATTTTTTGGATTATTTTTGAATATTATTTGATTTTTTTAAAGTTTTAAAATATTTATTTAAGATTTATTTAGAATTATATTAGGATTATTTTAATTAAATTAGGATGCAGTAGCAAAGTAGTAATAATTATAGCCACGCCTAATACACTGCCGTTTCAATTATTGACGTGTCAACACCGGATTGGGCCTGGCCTTCACAAACACGAAACCGAAATGAAATTCGCGTGAAGCAGGATCTGAACCTAAGAATTTCCAGAAAGATGAACGTTCTTCACCTTCGTCGTGTTCTTCGCTGCAAATATAGGTTTTGGCCAAATCGCGATGGAAATTCACAAGCTACACACCGGTCGAACCGGTTTTCCACCAGGAACACGGATATGGTTTCAATTTCATCAATGGATCACTATACAGATCGAATCGAAGAAAAAAAGAAAACGCTTCGAAACCTAAATTTGCAATAACTCAACCAATTTCCAACAATTTCTAATTCTACAAGTTGATATACACTCTACACAGCATAATCTACCACATCCCTATCACAATTTGACAAATGATGATGTTCGAAGCTTAACCTTCCTGAGATGCGGCGCGGAATTGGTGGATTTCGGAGCTCGAGGATGAGAAACAAATGAAGCGATCGGTTGTGGCAGGTGCGTGGAGTGTTTCTTGTAGCTCGAAAATCTCCTGATCCTACCAATTCTTGGACTGTGATGGAAGCTCACAGGTTTTTGCCACAGTTGCGAAATGCGGATGATTCTCGAGTCCACCTGCAAACAGAAGATTCACAGCCAATACAGAAGAGGAAATGCAACAAGATTCTCTCAAAGATTTCTGCAATTCATCAATCGAAGCCAAAAAGTGTGATGATGCTTCTTGTGAGAAATGAGAGAGAAGAGAGAGATTTTCAGTTTTTTCTGTTATGATGAAAAAGTGTAGAATGAATATGAAATTGTGATTAGCGAGCTTAATTCTGTTGAAGATTAACTATATATATCAAATACTTAATCCAATGATAATTAGAATTAGTGAAAAAATGGGATGTTTAGTGCAAAAATGGTTTTTGTGAAATTTGGAGTTAAGCTCTTTTGAATGGTTAGAAGCACATTCTGCAGAATTTTTCACTTGACACAAGTCCAAAATATCCATTGGAAGCTAATTGCATTGGCCTTTTTTCCAAATTCTCCATATTTCCAAAATTGGACCATTTTGCCCCTCCTTCTAATTAATTCACTTCAAAAATGGCCTTTTGCATGGAGCCTTTTCCAAAAAATCCAATTATGCACCATTGAAGTACACATTAAATGGAGTTTGTGCATATAAAGAACTTGCAATTTGGATAAACCATGTGGTAGTTATGCCCTCCCGATTACGGGTCTTTTCTGAAATTCATCTGATCATATCTTGCAAACCACACATTGGATTTTTGAGTTCTTGGACTTTTTGGAAAGGTGAGATCAAGATCTTCAACTTTCATGTTGAACAATTTTGATTTGAAGCTTGTATCATGAAGTTATCTTGAGGGGAGAAACTTTTCATTTTGGGCAGCTGAAATTACAGGTCCACTTGCCATTTTGGGAAACTGTCTGTCTGACCTCAATTCCTTCAACCTTGACCTTTGAAATACCAAATGAAGTTTATATGGACATGAATGAGACATTTTTACCCAATTCCAATCATCAAATTACTGATTAAATCCACAGTTGACCACAGTTGACTTCTGTTGACTTTTGGTTGACTGGGCCATATTCTGATGAATTCCAAGCCTCTTTCACATGAGATCTTGATTCCAAATGATATCACAAGTTATATGAACTCTTGATGAAGGATCATGGTGTCCAAATTCTTCAAGAATGGCCACCATCAATTGCTCAATGCCTGATTTGACTGCTTTGGCCTAGCTAGCTTCATCTGCAAGCAACAAGGTTAGATGACAATATTTTTGTACTTTTGGTTAGTAAACATATGAAAAGCAATGACACACAAATGCTATACATGCTTGGTGATCAAGAACCACACTCACAAGGTATCCCACCCACTAGGAGGGCAGCTAAGGTATGCAAAGATCCTTGAGGCCATGATATGATATGATATGGGCCATGAGGGATCTTAGGGCAAAAATTGGGGTCTTACACAAAGCACAGCAAGTTTTCTCGAGCAGTGAATATCTTGTTTCACAGTCGGTAAACTTTTTGCTTAGGTAGTATATGGCATGCTCTTTTCGACCAGACTCGTCATGCTGTCCCAATACACACCCCATCGAAGTCTCGGTAACTGACAGGTACATTATCAGTGGTCTCCCAGGAACTGGAGGAATGAGGATCGGAGGGTTTTGTAAGTATTCTTTGATTTTGTCAAAAGCCTTCTGACAGTCATCATTCCATTTGATCGCCTGATTCTTTCTGAGTAATTTGAAAATTGGTTCACATGTGGCAGTTAGATGAGATATAAACCTTGCAATGTAGTTCAATCTCCCTAAAAACCCACGGACTTGCTTTTCCGTCTTCGGTTCAGGCATCTCTTGAATAGCTTTGACCTTAGCTGGATCTACCTCAATCCCTTTCTCACTGACAATGAAGCCTAAGAGCTTCCCGGATCTCACTCCAAACGTACACTTGTTCGGATTCAGCCTCAGCTTGAACTTGACCAGTCTGTCAAACAACTTCTGCAGATTTACCAAGTGCTCCTCTTCTGTCTGTGACTTCGCAATCATATCATCCACATACACTTCGATTTCGTTGTGCATCATGTCATGAAAGAGAGTCGTCATTGCCCTCTGATAGGTAGCACCGGCATTCTTTAGCCCAAATGGCATCACTTTGTAGCAGAACGTGCCCCAAGGTGTAATGAATGTCGTCTTTTCCATGTCCTCTGGCGCCATCTTGATCTGGTTGTAGCCTGAGAAACCGTCCATGAAAGAGAATACCGAGGATTGAGCCGTATTATCCACCAATACATCAATGTGAGGTAATGGGAAATCATCTTTCGGACTCACCCTATTCAGATCTCGGTAATCGACACACATCCTAACTTTGCCGTCCTTTTTTGGCACGGGAACAATGTTGGCAACCCATGGTGGGTAACTTGTAACAGCTAAGAATCCTGCATCCCACTGCTTCTGAACTTCTTCTTTGATCTTGACAGCCATGTCAGGACTGGTTCTGCGAAGCTTCTGCTTGACTGACGGGCATTCTTCTCGAAGAGGTAACCGATGCACCACAATGTCTGTATCCAGCCCAGGCATATCTTGGTATGACCAGGCGAATATCTCCACATATTCTTTCAGCATCTCTATTAGCCTCCTCTTGACAGAGTCTTCTAAAGCAGCACCGATCTTGATCTCTCTTCGGGCGTCCTCAGTACCCAGATTAACAACTTCCAACTCCTCCTGATGAGGTTGGATAACCCTTTCCTCTTGCTTCAGTAGTCTGACCAATTCTGCAGGGAGTTCACAGTCTTCCTCACTCTCCTCTTCAGCTTGGTAGATGGGATTGTTGAAATCATACTGAGCCATAACAGAGTCGTTCACAGTGGATGCCAAAAGATCATCTCTGCATGTTTAATGTTTTATTTTTAGAAAAAGATTTCAATAAAGTCACAAAAAACAAAAACATTGCCATTTTTATTGTTTTGAAAAAGTGGAAAACAGAAAATAGAAAGACAAGGATCTCAAAATTTGATTGAAAAAACGTCCTTCATTTATAAACATTGTGAACATGATGTGGCCCTACAATGAACCACTACGCCCTGGGCGGAACGTAGGGTTTTCATGCAAAATGATAAACAAAAGAAAATTACTCTGTCAGTAGAGTAACTTGGACTACATCTTCTGCTGTCCAATTGTTGATAACCTCGCCTGGTGCACAAAGGCGGACCCAGACGTCCAAATCACGATCGCTGTCTTCACCATCAGTAGCAAAGACGTCCCCATGGTTCATCAGCCCAGCGCTGGTGAAGGTGCTCGGACCTGCTTGTACATGCTGCTCTGCTTGGAGAGGCTCGTACCCGATGCCGAATTTGTCTTCTTTGATAGGCAAGTCAACCATCTTGCCCCAGCCCTCAGCTTTTCCGGAGTCTACCACTTCCTTGGCTTGCTTGTACGATGAAATCGAAGCACCCGGCTTCCTCTGCTCAGCACAAGCTACCCCTTCAAGCGCCACGGTCTCAAATGCCTGGCACAGGGTTTCGTGGATCTCGCCATCCACCTCAACATATTTGAATGAGGAGAGATGACTCACCAGAATTTCCTCTTCGCCACATACGGTCACAATCTGACCGTTCCAGACATATTTGAGTTTTTGATGGAGAGTCGACGAGACCGCTCCAGCTGCATGAATCCACGGACGCCCCAACAGACAGCTATAAGCAGGCTGAATGTCCATCACGTAGAAAACAATGTCGAACACTTCCGGACCTATCTTCACCGGCAATGTGACTTCACCAAAGACAGAACGCTTGGATCCATCAAATGCACGAACTATCAGATCACTGGGAGTGAGTACGACTCCCTCGACATCGATCTTCTTTAGAATCTGCTTCGGCAGGACATTCAGGGACGACCCGGTGTCCACTAGCACGTGAGATAACACTGCACCTTTGCACTCCATAGTGATGTGCAAGGCTTTGTTGTGATTGCGACCCTCAGGCGTTAAGTCCAGGTCAGTGAAACCCACACCGTGCCTGGTGCTCACGTTGGCTAGTACACCTTCTAGCTGGTTGACTGATATCTCTTGCGGGACGTATGCCATATTTAGCATCTTCAGCAAAGCGTCCCGATGTGCCTCAGAACACATCAGCAAAGAGAGTATCGAGATCTTTGACGGAGTTTGATTGAGCTGATCCACAATCTTGTAGTCGCTCTTCTTGATGATTTTCATGAACTCCTCAACATCTCTCTGAAAAGAACCCTCGGCCTCCTTCTGAGCTGGTTCTTCGTCAACCACTGCTTGTTTGCCTTTAGCCCTTGTAGATGCCTCAGCATTAGCATCCCTCAAAGGCTGAGGAGCAAACAGTCGTCCACTCCTTGTGAAACCTCCTTGTCCTCCAACATTGTCCACTACAGGACTTGCAACAGCAGGAATTCTCACAGGAGCATTGATAGTAACTGGCGCTTGATTAACTGGCTTTGTCTGGTTACCAGCCCTCCTATCACGGCGATAGGCATTGTCGTATCTCCATGGCACAGCTCTACTATTTTCAACTTGTCCTTTGCCGGACGCCACAATAGTAGTAGGTGCACGGATGGTTACCGGAGCAGGAATGGTAACCGGAGTATTATTGGTGGCGGGTGCACTGACAGCCCCACGCCCTCTTCCTTCGGACGGTTTATAAAAAATGGTGACAGTAGACACTGCCCCATCAGCTCTGGTAGCCCGGCTGAACTGCAAACAGCCTTCGTCCATCAGCCTCTGAATACCAGTCTTCAACTGGTCACAACCGTTGATCGCTTCTGAACAGCCCAAACATTCTTCCATACAGCCCGGGTCAACACCCCCCTTCAGCAAACGACCTTTGATTATTAACAAAGAAGTCTGAACTTCATCAACATTCACAATCAAGTCTTCAGCTTCTCCATCTTCAACATTGTTAACCCTATGCCCGCCATGCTGAGGCATAGGATTGTTCACCACATTTGGAACTGGAGAGAAGTTGATCGCCTTAGCATCGATCAAGTCCTGAACCTTGTGCTGCAAAGCTCGGCATCTTTCAATATGGTGGCCTGGTGCCCCAGAACGAAAGTCACAGCGGACATTGGCATCATAGCCGGGTGGCAGCACAGTAGGAGTAGCCATCGTTCGCAACTCTACAAACCCTAACCGGAGTAGCTCGGGTAGTAGCTCTGCGTACGACATAGGCAGAGGATCGAATCTCCTATCAGCCTGCAATCTCTGCCTAGGCTGGAAAGGTCGTTGCTGTTGTTGTTGTTGTTGTTGCGGTTGTTGTTGCTGAACCCTTTGTTGTTGCTGTGGACGCGGTTGAGGTGCAGGAATGGTCACTGCAGCTATTGGACGACACTGGTCCCTGTTGTTGTTAGCTCTGTAAGCACCCCCTCTGTGCTGTACAGCATTGGTTTCTCCTTCTCTACAGCGAGGTGCCCCAGAGAAGGGTTTCTTAGAAGAAGATGAGGAACCAGTATCATGGATCCTCCCAGCCTTGATCAGACTCTCAGTTCTTTCACCGCAAATAACGACGTCAGAAAAGCTTCCGAATGGGCAGCTTCCCATCCGGTCCATGTAGACACCTTGCAGAGTGCTAATGAACATGTCAGTCAACTCCCTTTCCAGCATAGGGGGTTGAACTCTTGCAGCTAGTTCGCGCCATCTCTGGGCGTACTCTTTGAAACTTTCGTTGTTCTTCTGACATAAGCTTTGCAACTGAGTTCTGGTCGGAGCCATGTCCATATTATGCTTATACTGCCTGAGGAACGCCTCACCCAGGTCTCTCCAGCATCTGATGGAATCCTGCTTCAACTCCATATACCAATCCAAGGACGCCCCAGATAGGCTGTCTTGGAAGAAATACATCCACATCTTCTCATCGTCAGTGTATGCGGATATTTTTCTGTAGTATGCCTGCACGTGGGTGCGAGGGCAGGAGGTACCGTTGTATTTATCAAATGACGGCGCCTTGAATTTGTGCGGGATTCTCAGTCCTTCAACCAATCCCATGTTCGTAACGTCAAAACCGAGGGAGTTTTGACATTCCATTGCTCTGATTTTCTCAGCAAGGGCCTCAACTTTGCGATCTCTCGCATCATTTCTACCCAAGATGTCGTCATCTTCACTGAGCATAGTGAACAAATCCTCTTGTCTGTCAACAATAGGAATTCTGTTACGGGTTGGAACTTGAATGACTCTGGCACTAGCAACCTCCGGAGCAATCGGTTGACCGTCAACTCGGATACCCCTCAACTCTTCACCCACAGCGTAGTTGTTGACGGGAATAGCAGCAGCGGGCGTGTCAGGAACTGGATTTCCTTCTTGCAGAGGTTGGTTGGGCGGTGGCAATGTAGCTTCTTGCCTCTGGACCAGTGCTCGGAGCTCTTCCTGGCCTTGTGCGACCCCTTGCATCATATGAATAAATTGGGCCATGCTTGCCCTCATCTCTGCCAAATCGGCTTGTACTTGATCCATGTTGCGTTGATGGTTGAGCCTCGTTGAGTAGCGGTGCGGCCTTTGATCAGCTATCCTGCCTGAACACAGGAACCCACAATGAGAAGACGGCACAAGAACACCTGTTATGCAAATGATATGATTATGATGTCTAATGATATGCATGATGCACATGAGATGCTCATTTCTCAGGCATTCAAAGAGCCTGACCCATCCTGAAAAGATGGCAACCTGCAACAAGAGAACAAACAGATACAGGGAAAAAGAGAGCAACAGGGAAAAATCAGACATCCTTATATATGAATAAGGGTAAAAGAAGTCATACAACTGAATATTCGAAAACAGAGTACAAAGAAAAAAAAGAATCCCATCCAACAGGCCTGGAGGTGATTCTCAACAAAAAGATCCAAGAGATGGATTACAAGCAAATGAACCCCATCCAACAAGCCTGGAGGTGATTCTCAACAAATACAAACAACGAGATAAAATCTAAGACAGCCGGTCCTCAGGGATGAGGGTCTTCAGGTAATGACACTGGTCTATCAACAGTGAACATTCTGAACAATCTGGTAGGGGAGTGATCTTCTCTTTCAACTGTCTTCTCAGCTCTAAGACTTCTCCTCCAAGATACTCCTCTGACTTCTGTCTCAACTCCATCTCCTTCTTCAACTGACTGTCTTTGTCCTTGAGTTGCTTCTCCAAGTCTCTGATTTTCTTCTGATAACTGACTTCTGCTCTTTGCAATCTCAGACATTCCCTATGCTCTGCATCCATCAAGGACTCCATTTCCTCATATGATCTCTTCTTCCTCCTTGCTCTACTAGCATCCTCTCCTTGCACTTCCCTGAGTTGATGGGCCAAGTGCAGCTTGTCAGCCTTAGCTTTGTACAGCTCCATCTGAGTGTCTTGCTCCTTCTCTCTCAGACGACGACTCTCCATCAAGGCTTGCTTATAGTGCTCAGCAGGCACACTATCAGCAAGTACCAAAGGTGGTTGCTCTTGCAACGGCTCCATCCTATCGTAGGGAAGCAGCAAAGTTTCCACTCTCTTCTTTACCCAATCGGTGTAATCGGGCATTGCAATGGCAAACTTCTTTCCTAAGACGGATCCATCCTTCACTCCAACATCTCTCCAGGCTTTCCCTATCTGCTCCAACTTAGCAGGGTCATCCTTCTTCTCAAAACAGAAACTCTCAGCTATCTCAGCTTCGAGCGGTCTTCTACACATGACAAACCCTAGCTGGCGAAGGGAGAGAACTGGGTTGTAGTTGATGCAACCCTTGGTCCCTACGAGTGGCACGCCCCGGAATTCGCCACAGCTTAAGATAACATCCTTCACATCCATCCGGTACGACTGCCACCTGATGTCGTAAGAAGTGAGCGACATGACCCTCTGAGTCCACTTCAGAGTGCTCTGGGTATCCACAAATGGTCCACTGGCTGGCAGAAGAGACATGAACCATTTGAACAGAAGAGGTAGACAACATCTAATGGCTCCACCCTTACCATGCCTACTGTGGATGGCATAGTAAGTATCCGCTAGAAGAGTAGGGATTGGATTCCCTCTGATAAAGATGCTGATGGCAGTATGGTCAATGAAGTTCGGCATACTGGGAAATAGGATGATCCCATAGATCATGGCAGCTAGCTGCGCGTGAAACACTTCCCAATTACCCTTATCTGCTTCAGCTCTGGCTACTCTCAACAGAAACTTCAACGGCAGACCTACAACCTCCCCACAGGGCTTCCAATTCTTACCAACCTCCTCAATACTCAACTGGAGAGCTCTGGCAATTAATCTGAAGTCGACCTCCTTGGGGACGTCCAAGAAGGGAGTCCGATGCTGAATAGGGATACTCAACAGGATAGAATACTCCTCGAGAGTGGGTGCTAACTGGTAATCCTGGAAAGTGAAGCATCTGAGCTCGGGATCATAAAACTGAAGAAGGGTCTGCAAAGGCACTGGATCCACTACTGTCTTCAACACCGTCAGAATATCTCCATACCGCCCAACAAAACTCTTCAGTCGATCGTCTGTCACGAGACTACCCAACTCAACTAACGGAGTCAACGGCTCACGGTGGAAACTATAGGAACAGGTCTTCCGCTTCAACTCGGGGACGGTTGCCATCTTTATCAGTAGACAAACTCTGGAATGTACCTGAGAAATGATATGCATGCAGAGATTAGTTTTTTTTTCTTCTTCTTTTTTTTCAATTCTTTTTTTGATTTTTTTTTTCAATGCGTTTCTTTTGAAAAATAAATATGCTATGATGCACATGATGCAGACTGGACTGGCTGGTCGTGCAAACTCTGACTAGGTCGAAGCTTCAGTCAAAATTAGAACATAAATCCAACTTAAGGTCAACTGAAAACTGTTGTCTGAACTAGAGTCACCAACAGAACCAAGTCACCAACAGAACCGAGTCACCAACGGTACCTGTAATGAATAACCCTTCCCCACTCACGGGTGTAGTCTAGGCCAGGGTAAAGCTGAGAGAAACGCAGCATAAATAACCTTTCGCAGAAATACTATCATATACACACCCGAAGTATGTAACGACAGTATCCCACCAGGGTCTGAACTGCTCGTGATATCAATGTTCCGCTAAGTGGCGCCATACCACCCGCTTCCCATGAATCACTCTATTCCTAATCATCCTAGATTTTCACTCATGGTCTGGGTATTGGACCTTTTACCTCAACTGACTCCCCCCCCACACAGAGAAAACAGACAGCCAGCCAGTAATGAATAATGAATATGAATGCAAACATCAATGCACACAATCACTGCAAACAAATAAATGTACATATATACAATGAATGCAATAAAATACAACAAGCAGAAAGCAACCAAAACCCTAATCCTAGAGAGCGCTAGGAGAGACTCGCTCAGGGAAGATGGACCAGCATAGGTCAACTTCTCTGAATCCCCAGCAGAGTCGCCAGCTGTCGCATTACGCGAAAAACCGGCGGGAAAAGAAAGAAACAACAGAGCCGCCACCGTGCGTTATTTATCCCAAAAGAGGGAAAGGAAACGCTCGAAGTAAACCTAGGAAAGAACATGGTCTCGCGACCAAAGAGGATGGGTTCGGGAGTCGGTTATGCGAAGGGAAGGTGTTAGCACCCCTACGCATCCGTAGTACTCTACGGGATCCACGCACAAAAGGAAAGAATATTGGTTGCTAAACACTGCTCAAAACTCACACACACAACTGGCTGAAAGAAAAGCGAGAGACTGACTGAAACTGAACTCGGCAGGATGTCGCATCCTGGGCCTACTTAGTCTATCGGGCATAGACATCAGAGTCCAAGTAGTTCGGACTGGGGAAACGACACATGCTCGCTAGGATATCGCATCCTATGCATACGTATCTTCTCGGACGAGAGAAGAATCAGAGCATTCGTAGCTCGGCTGACATGCACACAAACACACAAAACACAGGCAAACGTGGAGCCCGACTGCCAATCACTGGACTTATGTCAGCATCCGAACCTAAACACACACAACAGATAGATAGGGAGTCGGGGACTCAGCCTATAACTGTCAAACAAACACAAAAGAAAAGAAAAGGCGCCCGGAGAGATCAGCTCAATCTCCTGCCTACATACTTCATCTGGTATGAAGATCAGGGCGATGTAGTTCCCCTACGCAGGGATAAAGGATCTAGCCTAACCAGATAACAGAGGGAGACACAACACTAGGGAGACTACGACTCGAGCCTAGATGTTGTCATGCAAAGTCAACCCTAAGTTAAGGTTTCTAGCTAAATGGCACAAGGGCCAACCTATCCTGAACAGACACAGGAAAAAGCAAAGTCTCGATTGCAACTAGGGCAAGAGAAAGGGGATATCTCAATCACAACAGGGGTGAGAGAAGAGAATTAGTGTTAGTGGTTAGTCAAACTCGACAAGACATCGCATCTCGTGCCTACGTATCTCATCTGAACATGAGAATCAGAGTTGCCGTAGTTCGGCTTCACAACTCTAAACATGGCTCACACAAGGAGTAAGCCACACAGACTTGACTTGCACAGGAAGCAAGTCAAGTACAACCTACCTTGCACAAGGGCAAGTCAACTAAACCTAAAGAGGCAAAGCAAACAGGCAATCACAGGAAGCACACTCTATATGCATACAAGAGGCTCAAGCAAAAGGTTAGGCACTAGGGCCAACTGGAATAGGGTAAGTGTTGCTCTTAACCTTGCCATTGAGAGGCTAAGGTGAAGCAAATGAATAGGAGATGAGGGGTGTGCCTCATTGCTTCTATCCCTAATCAGGGAGAGCATCAAATAATAGAAAGTGGGGGAGTTCAGAAAGATGGAACTCTTTCCCCATTATTGACTCGATAGATCTTGGGTTTTTATCTCAATGCTTCAACCATGTAATGGGAGCAAAGAGAGGACACACTGAATAGTGGGGGATAGGCTACTTATCCCTACCTTCCACCAATTGCCTTACTTGAAGGACTTTTCCTGCTTGGGACAATTTTAAACAAACACAGGCATTGCCTCTTAAGGAGGACTTCAGACAGTTTGCCCGGTCAAAAAATAGACCGGGTCTCCAGACTACATGAAGAAGAAAGGTTTATACCTCAAAGCAATTGCTAAAAAGCAAAGCAATCAACTAAAGCAACTAAAGGGTACCTGAGAAAAACCAAACAAATCAGTATGCAATTAAACAGTTAAAAGCAAAAGGAAAGGAACAGTCAACCACAGAAGGTCAACTTGTGCAAAGCAAGACTCAAACACATGAGTCAAACCATCTACAAAACAAAGGTTAGTTCATATGTAAACAAATCCAATCACATTTGTATGATCTCAATGGCAATGGTGCTTAACCTGAAACAGGAACTCAATAGTAAGCACAAAAGACCACTAGGACTAGCCTAGGGTCAAGGATGAAAGAAAAAGTCAAGGCAGCAAGGAAAAGTCACCCAAAACCAAAGTCAAACATTTGAGAAGCTATCTCAATTGGATTCATAATCAAATCATGCATCATTGTCATTTCATATGCAAAGGAATGCAAAGCATGGCAAGAAAGAGCACAAATAGGTCAACAGCAAGATTTCATTCAAAAGTCAACCCAAACAATCTCAAAAATTGTCAAATAAATCACACTCAATCCTAACATCTAACATGGCAAGCATGTCAAATTTCATTGCATTTGGATGAGAGGAAGGCAGTCAATGAAAATCAAGAAGTCAACACAAATTCAAGCAAGCACAATGAAAGTCAACAAACATGGGTCAACTTCAAAAAATCATATCAAATTGAAAACAGAAGAGAACTGAATGAGATTAACACCAATACAAAGCTTGAGATGTCTAGTTATCACATATGAAATTTCATGATCATACAATATGGTATGAGGATTTCACAAAAGGTTTGGCAACATGTATCACATAAAGTCAAACATTGACTAGGCAGGGAAGAAAATTCTCACATAAATGGAAAACAGCATCATTAATTCCAAGAAAATTCATACATCAATTAGACATATAAAGGATCAATCATGAAAAATTTGGGGTCATTTGGATGTAAGGAAGCATGCCATTGAAAATCAAGAAAATGCATATCATTATTGTGACACCAAATGCAACCTCTAACTTCAAAAAATCAAAGCTCACACATCACATATGGGAAATCCACAAACTTTATATGGAAACAAAGGTCAATGGGTCTAGTTTCACCACAAAAAATTTCAAGCTCATTGGATTCAACATGAGTATTTCACAATTGAAATGGCAAAGGGTGTCAAATGTGCATACATGTTGGGAAACTAATTATCATTTAAAATCCAGCCAATGAAAAATTAATTAAAAATCACAATTAAATACTAGACACATTCATGAACATGATGGAAAAAATTGCATGATTTTTGGATGAAAATTGAAAGAGAAATGAATTATGCGAGATGAGGAATAAATTGGAGCAAGCATGAAACACATAGCATGGTATATGGTCAAACAGGGTGGTCAGCGTGGCAAATTTGTAATTCAGGGCATTACTAATCAAAACGCCCGCGTTTCACACAGCCAAACGAAATAAGCTGATTGGCTCTCCCTTAATGGAACAGTAACAATACCACCAGCAGCCAATCATCATCGAGTTTTCTGGGTTTAAAATGCATCTTTAGGGTTTAAGAAAACAGCAACAACATGCATCTTCACATTCATCATTCAATCATCAACATGAACAACAACATCAACAAATAATCATGGCCATAAAACATCATCATTAAGCAACATCAACCAACATTAGAACAAACATACTCATGGGAAATTCTGGGCATAGCTTAAGGTTTAATCAACAGCAAGCATCATTATCTTCATGAACTCGAGAAAATCCAAAGTGCCCAGAAATCGAAATTAAGTATACCAATAGCATCAACCAACATTAGGCAACAAGAATATGGCATCAAATTTCATCAAATCCATGTAAACAGAACAAATCGAACCAAAATGCATTTGGACATAAAAAAAAAGAAATCCAGATTTCTCTCAATATAGCTGATCATTTAGCATGATATAAGTTACAACATGTTCAGCATACAAGAATCTACCCTAAACATAGCATGGTTTTGAGAAAAGAGGGAGTCGAGATTTTACTTGTTTTTGAAGCAATGGAAGAAACAATGCTTGTTTGGATGATTGGAGCTTGAACAGATGAAGGTTTTGGTCCCAAATGATGTACTCTTGAAGAAATTATGCTCAACCTTGCCTGGTTTGACCCTAGCTCCAAGCTGCCATGGGAGAATGCTTTAAAAACAGGGCACGATGAAGAGGTTACAACAGTGATTTGATGATGAAACTGAGCTCAGTATGTTGTCTAGGTGAAGAAAGGATCAAGGGTTGCTCGTGTATTTTGATGATTTGCTCAGAATTTTCAAAAATGCAAATATGCAAGAAGGAGTGAATGGGAGTATTTTGGTCGTGGAGGCTGTAGTTCTAGGGTTGAAATGTGACAGAAAAATGCTTATATGTGACTGTTTATGCCATGCTAATTGAATGGTAATCTGAAATTAGCTTAATGAAGCTATTTGCCCAAAATTGCTAATTTGCATAAGTGTGTATGGAGGGTGTAATTTGCACGAGCTGGGCCTTGAAATAGGCTGCAAAGGACATTTGTGTATGCTGTTTTACATTGGTTCATGAATTGCTAACCACACTTTACTTGTTTGAACCAATTTGCCACATTTGCACATTTTGCACTTTGGTCTAAAATGGTGACATGATGATGAAATGAACATGAAATTATGCTTGGGGCAAGTTTCAAATACCATATAAAGTGAGTCCCAATTGGCCAATTGTGTAAAAAGTCAATGAATCAAAAAGTCAAAGTTTGGTCAAACTTTGATTTTTAAATGAAAATGTCAAAAAATGCCATTTTGATTGGCAAGGTTTTGGAGGGTGAAATTTACATTTTTGGAAAGAAGGGATCAAATGTGACTTGTAGGAAAAAATCCCACCAAAATTGGCCAAATGGTTTGAGAGATATGGCCTTTTGAAGTTCAAAAATTTCTGAAAACGATTCGATCATAACTTGCCAACCACACATGGGAATTGAGAGTTCTTGGACTTTTTGGAAATGGGAGAACAAGATCTTCAACTTTCATGTTGGGCAAAAATTCATTTGAAGCTTGTATCATGATGCAAGTTTAAGATCAAGAAGTTTCCATTTTTGGCAGTTGAAATTACAGGTCCAGTTTCTATTTTGGGAAATTTTCTGATTGGCTTCAAATTCTTCCATGATGTTGATTGCCATGACACATGAGGCCTATTGGGACATGAATAAGCTCCCTCAAACCATTTCCATCCATCAAAACCATAAAATCAACCACAGTTGACCAACTTTGACTTTCTAGGGTTTTTGACTGTCTATGCACTGACTGATGAATTCCAAACCCTAATTCCTTGAGACCTTGTCTTCAAATGATGTCCCAAGTTGTATGGACTCTTGATTATTGATCATGGTGCCCAAATTCCACAAGAATGGCCACCATCCACTGCTTTGACTGATTGTTGACTGTCTAGGGTTTCTGATTGACTGTGCATGCACTGATGGCTTCTGAACATCCAAACCTTGACTTGAACACTTCAAATGGACCTCCAAGTCATGTGAACTTGTTGGACAAACCCTAGGGCCTTTGCTCCTTGAGAAACAACTTTGCTTGATTGGTTGACTGATCTCCTTATCAGTTTGACCTAATTCTTGCTTGCTTGCTCTTGAGGCAACTGAGGACAATGCAAATGTTATGCAATGGATCATGATATGCTATGACCTAATATGAAATGGTATGCACAATGATAGGTGCAAATTTGAGGTGCTACAACTGCCCCTATTCAATCAGCTGGGAACCCGAACGGATGATAGCAATGGCTGTCAGACTTTCAGGGTAAACAGGGATTGAATACAAAAGAACCGTAGAAATTTGCACCGACTGGATATAATACAAAGAAAATCACGTCATTTACCGATGACAAAACTGCACGACAGCTTCAGAAAATCAAAACCATTTACCGATGGCTGAAGAACTGGAACCTTGATATTTACCGATATCAACTTCAGCACGACCATTTACCGATGGCGGCTGGGGAAAACAGACTTCTGAAAAGCAAAACCATTTACTGATGGTTAAAACTGGGATTTTGATATTTACCGATATCAACTTCAGCACGACCATTTACCGATGGCGGCTGGGGAAAACAGACTTCTGAAAAGCAAAACCATTTACCGATGGTTAAAACTTGATATTTACCGATATCAACTTCAGCCAGACCATTTACCGATGGCTGCTGGGAAATAATTTGATGTAGAAAGGAAGCAAGACCATTTACCGATGGTGGCTTCAAAGAAACTTGACATTTACCGATGTCAACTTAGCAAGACCATTTACCGATGGCTACTTCACTGGGGACTCGATATTTACCGATATCGAAAGAAAACTGGGCCATTTACCGATGGCATCTCCGCTTGGGGAGGAACAAAATCTTTATGATGATACCAGACAAGACGTTTATCGACGACTTCTGGGGATTCTGATTTTATTGGCAAAGGAACAAAGAAAGACCAGACATTTACTGATGACTGGGATGAGACACGATGTTTACCGACATCGAAAGATGATGTTTACCGATATCAAAAGAATGACCAGACATTTACCGATGACTGGGGTGAGACACGATGTTTACCGACATCGAAAGATGATGTTTACCGACATCAAAAAGAATGACCAGACATTTACCGATGACTGGGGTGAGACACGATGTTTACCGACATCGAAAGATGATGTTTACCGACATCAAAAAGAATGACCAGACATTTACCGATGACTGGGGTGAGACAATTATTGGTGAGAGACAAACAAATATTTGCAACTGGAAACCAGATAGGACATTTACAGATGACTCTACTGGGGATTTCTAGTTGGGGATTTATCATATATTTACCGATGACTGAAGGAAGGACTCGATGTTTACCGACACCGAAACAATGGTGTTTACCGACACCAAAAAAAGATGACCAGACATTTACCGATGACTGGGTGAGACTCGATGTTTACCGACATCGAAAGATGATGTTTACCGACATCAAAAAGAATGACCAGCCATTTACCGATGACTGGGGTGGAACTCGATGTTTACTGACACCGAAACAATGGCGTTTACCGACACCAAAACAAAGAAGACACACGCGGGTGTTGACATGACACTTACTGGTATCACAAAGAACAAAATCTGGGATATGTGAAGCAAGGCTGAACACTTGCTGGGGGTCTCACTGGGGAGAAACAAACTTTCTGTCACCATCGGATGAGGAAATAAACCTCTGTGGGGATAATCAATTCTGAATGCTGTCGAAGCAACTGTAGCGGACTTGCTGTGTTGATGCTGAACAAATATGATCCTGCCTCTGCCGGGGATACAGTCTGATGTGGTTTCGAACACATGAATGCATATGTTTGAATTTTTCTCTGGCGTAATGCTCCATATGGGATGGAAATGCTACGCAGTTTGAGGATGCAATGATTACTATATGCAATGCAATATGATGAGAACTCTGCGGGGAGAGATACACAGGGCGACTGTGCTGAGGAATCTTCAAGATGAATCCACTGGGGGGAAGCAATACAACTGCTGGGGAACCAACAACACAAACCCACCAGAGGAGAACAAGGCAACTTGCTGGGGAGTAATAAAGCAAATCTGCTAGGGGAAAACAACGGTAAACTGCTGGGGATAGCCCAATCAATCCACAAAAACTCCACTTGGGGAAATAACTGCTCTGCTGAGGAAATAACTATTCCGCTGGGGGACATAAACCAAGAAGCTCTCTGGGGATAAGGCTCATACAATCCTCAGATATGATGAACTCTGCTTCGGGGAATAACTGTTACTCCGCTGGGGACGACCCACAAAATTCACAGGTAGAAACGACTCAGCTGGGGATGCAAGTATCGACTTGCTATGAAAACCTGTCCAATCCACTGGTGGGATGAACTCTGCTGGAGAGATAATTGCTTCGCTGGGGAAGACTCAAACAAACCAAAAGCTAGGAGAATAAACCTGTCTGGGGAAAGCACTGCTGGTGAATGCTCACAGGTGACGGCCTTACTGGGAAAATATTCACAAGTGACGACCTGCAAATCGGAACAACAGATGCCCCAGGGAGTACATGGACAAGATACGCTCAAGTGTCCTCAACATTCAAAATGATTTTCAAATGTTTTAATCTTTCTGCACGTCATTGTTTAGCCTTCATGTTTTTAGATGCAATGTTTATCAAAAATTCGGACGTTTTTGCAAACAAAACAGTAAAAGTAAAAACAAGAGAGCAATTTATCTGAATAACGACTTTTATTGATTGAAAATGTGCCTGAAGAGGCGAATACATTGGGAAGCAATTCCTAGAAAGAGGTAATTGCGCACAAAAGGAAAATAAACTATCCTAATGGCAATGTGAACACGGCATCCACTGTTTCCCAACTCTGTTATAACTCATAGATTATCAGTTTTCCTCCCAATTCCTTGCTTTCTGAGAAGAATGACTGGACCGATCACATCTGTCGAGATGGCAACTGACGAAGCATGATGAAGTACAGACAACTCAGACTGTAGTCTTCGCTCTATTCCCTCTTTTGGCTGGATCGCCCTTTCGGGTTTTCAATCCACCGGGATACCCATTTTTGCCTAAGTCGCCCTTACGGGTTTTCGACTTACCGGGTGTACAATTTTTTCATTTTTTATCCCTAACTTTTGCCCGAACCTTTTCTTTCTGTTTTTTGGTTCGCCGGGATGCCCATTTTTGCCTGGACTATTTTGTTCTTTTTGTCCAGCGGGTCAATTTATGCGAAGTATTTTTTGACTACATCTGAGTTAACAGGGGAAGGAAAATCTTCACCGTCTATTGTTGTAAGCATCAAGGCTCCACCGGAGAAAACCTTCTTCACAACATATGGACCTTCGTAATTAGGAGTCCACTTGCCCCTGTTATCTGTACCGGGAGGAAGGATCCTCTTCAAAACTAGATCGCCAGTTTGAAATGTCCGGGGACGCACTTTCTGATCAAAGGCTCGCTTCATCCTTCTCTGATACAACTGCCCATGGCAAACAGCTGCTAACCGTCTTTCTTCGATAAGGCTTAACTCATTAAACCTTGTACGAATCCACTCGGCTTCGTCCAACTTGACATCCAATAATACCCTCAGAGAAGGGATCTCCACCTCAACTGGTAGGACTGCTTCCATACCATACACAAGGGAGTAGGGGGTTGCCCCGGTCGACGTACGTACTGAGGTACGGTACCCATGCAAAGCGAAAGGCAGCATCTCATGCCAATCCTTGTACGTAACGACCATCTTCTGCACAATCTTCTTGATATTCTTGTTAGCTGCCTCTACAGCACCATTCATCTTTGGTCTGTAAGGAGAAGAATTGTGATGTTCAATCTTGAAATCTCTGCAAAGTTCTTTCATCATCTTGTTGTTGAGATTCGAACCATTGTCAGTGATGATTCTCTCAGGGACTCCATAACGACAGATGATTTCTTTCTTGATGAACCGGGCAACCACTTGTTTGGTGACGCTGGCAAAAGAAGCTGCTTCTACCCATTTGGTGAAGTAATCGATCGCAACCAAGATGAAGCGATGTCCATTCGAAGCAGTTGGCTCAATCCTCCCAATCATGTCGATGCCCCACATGGCAAACGGCCAAGGCGAGTTCATGACATTCAACGGGCTTGGTGGTACATGCACCTTATCAGCATAGATTTGACACTTATGGCACTTCCGAGCATATTTGAAGCAATCGGATTCCATAGTCATCCAGTAATATCCGGCTCTCAGCAATTTCTTCGACATTGCATGTCCCACAGCATGGGTACCAAACGAACCCTCGTGCACTTCTTGCATTAACATGTCTGCTTCGTGTCTATCCACGCATCTGAGCAAGACCATGTCAAAGTTCCTCTTGTACAACACGTCATCCTGATTCAGATAAAAGCTTCCAGCTAGCCTTCTCAGGGTCTTCTTATCATTCTTCGACGCACCCTCAGGATATTCTTGAGTCTTGAGGAAATTCTTGATGTCATAATACCACGGCTTATCATCAATAGCATTAACAGACTCGGCTGCAAACACATATGCAGGCCTCTCGAGTCGATTCACAGCAATATGTGGTACATGATTCCACCAATGAACCTTTATCATAGAGGATAAAGTAGCCAAAGCATCAGCCATTTGATTTTCATCCCGGGGGACATGATGCAACTTCACCGTTTTGAAGAACGTCAGTATTCTTCTGGTGTAATCTCTATACGGAATCAAATGCGGCTGGTTTGTATTCCAATCTCCATTGACCTGATTGATCACTAGAGCTGAATCTCCAAATATGTCGAGTGTTTTAATCCTCAGATCAATGGCTTCTTCTATCCCCATGATACAAGCCTCATACTCAGCTTCATTGTTGGTGACGTCGAATGTCAATCTGGCAGAGAAAGGTATATGAGCACCTTTGGGATTGATCAATACTGCCCCAACACCGTTACCGTTCATATTCACAGCCCCATCAAACATCAGTATCCACTTGTCATCAGGATCCGGTCCTTCCTCAACAAGCGGCTCTTCACAGTCTTTCATCTTCAAATACATGATGTCTTCATCAGGGAATTCAAACATCATAGGCTGATAATCGTCGATCGGTTGTTCGGCGAGATAATCGGACAAAATACTACCTTTGATGGCCTTCTGCGACGTGTACTGAATGTCATATTCTGTTAAGATCATCTGCCAACGGGCAACACGTCCGGTGAGAGCTGGCTTCTCAAAGATGTATTTCACAGGATCCATCCTAGAAATCAACAGAGTAGTATGATTCAACATATACTGCCTTAGTCGGCGAGCAGCCCAGGCCAAAGCACAGCAAGTTTTCTCGAGCAGTGAATATCTTGTTTCACAGTCGGTAAACTTTTTGCTTAGGTAGTATATGGCATGCTCTTTTCGACCAGACTCGTCATGCTGTCCCAATACACACCCCATCGAAGTCTCGGTAACTGACAGGTACATTATCAGTGGTCTCCCAGGAACTGGAGGAATGAGGATCGGAGGGTTTTGTAAGTATTCTTTGATTTTGTCAAAAGCCTTCTGACAGTCATCATTCCATTTGATCGCCTGATTCTTTCTGAGTAATTTGAAAATTGGTTCACATGTGGCAGTTAGATGAGATATAAACCTTGCAATGTAGTTCAATCTCCCTAAAAACCCACGGACTTGCTTTTCCGTCTTCGGTTCAGGCATCTCTTGAATAGCTTTGACCTTAGCTGGATCTACCTCAATCCCTTTCTCACTGACAATGAAGCCTAAGAGCTTCCCGGATCTCACTCCAAACGTACACTTGTTCGGATTCAGCCTCAGCTTGAACTTGACCAGTCTGTCAAACAACTTCTGCAGATTTACCAAGTGCTCCTCTTCTGTCTGTGACTTCGCAATCATATCATCCACATACACTTCGATTTCGTTGTGCATCATGTCATGAAAGAGAGTCGTCATTGCCCTCTGATAGGTAGCACCGGCATTCTTTAGCCCAAATGGCATCACTTTGTAGCAGAACGTGCCCCAAGGTGTAATGAATGTCGTCTTTTCCATGTCCTCTGGCGCCATCTTGATCTGGTTGTAGCCTGAGAAACCGTCCATGAAAGAGAATACCGAGGATTGAGCCGTATTATCCACCAATACATCAATGTGAGGTAATGGGAAATCATCTTTCGGACTCGCCCTATTCAGATCTCGGTAATCGACACACATCCTAACTTTGCCGTCCTTCTTTGGCACGGGAACAATGTTGGCAACCCATGGTGGGTAACTTGTAACAGCTAAGAATCCTGCATCCCACTGCTTCTGAACTTCTTCTTTGATCTTGACAGCCATGTCAGGACTGGTTCTGCGAAGCTTCTGCTTGACTGACGGGCATTCTTCTCGAAGAGGTAACCGATGCACCACAATGTCTGTATCCAGCCCAGGCATATCTTGGTATGACCAGGCGAATATCTCCACATATTCTTTCAGCATCTCTATTAGCCTCCTCTTGACAGAGTCTTCTAAAGCAGCACCGATCTTGATCTCTCTTCGGGCGTCCTCAGTACCCAGATTAACAACTTCCAACTCCTCCTGATGAGGTTGGATAACCCTTTCCTCTTGCTTCAGTAGTCTGACCAATTCTGCAGGGAGTTCACAGTCTTCCTCACTCTCCTCTTCAGCTTGGTAGATGGGATTGTTGAAATCATACTGAGCCATAACAGAGTCGTTCACAGTGGATGCCAAAAGATCATCTCTGCATGTTTAATGTTTTATTTTTAGAAAAAGATTTCAATAAAGTCACAAAAGACAAAAACATTGCCATTTTTATTGTTTTGAAAAAGTGGAAAACAGAAAATAGAAAGACAAGGATCTCAAAATTTGATTGAAAAAACATCCTTCATTTATAAACATTGTGAACATGATGTGGCCCTACAATGAACCACTACGCCCTGGGCGGAACGTAGGGTTTTCATGCAAAATGATAAACAAAAGAAAATTACTCTGTCAGTAGAGTAACTTGGACTACATCTTCTGCTGTCCAATTGTTGATAACCTCGCCTGGTGCACAAAGGCGGACCCAGACGTCCAAATCACGATCGCTGTCTTCACCATCAGTAGCAAAGACGTCCCCATGGTTCATCAGCCCAGCGCTGGTGAAGGTGCTCGGACCTGCTTGTACATGCTGCTCTGCTTGGAGAGGCTCGTACCCGATGCCGAATTTGTCTTCTTTGATAGGCAAGTCAACCATCTTGCCCCAGCCCTCAGCTTTTCCGGAGTCTACCACTTCCTTGGCTTGCTTGTACGATGAAATCGAAGCACCCAGCTTCCTCTGCTCAGCACAAGCTACCCCTTCAAGCGCCACGGTCTCAAATGCCTGGCACAGGGTTTCGTGGATCTCGCCATCCACCTCAACATATTTGAATGAGGAGAGATGACTCACCAGAATTTCCTCTTCGCCACATACGGTCACAATCTGACCGTTCCAGACATATTTGAGTTTTTGATGGAGAGTCGACGAGACCGCTCCAGCTGCATGAATCCACGGACGCCCCAACAGACAGCTATAAGCAGGCTGAATGTCCATCACGTAGAAAACAATGTCGAACACTTCCGGACCTATCTTCACCGGCAATGTGACTTCACCAAAGACAGAACGCTTGGATCCATCAAATGCACGAACTATCAGATCACTGGGAGTGAGTACGACTCCCTCGACATCGATCTTCTTTAGAATCTGCTTCGGCAGGACATTCAGGGATGACCCGGTGTCCACTAGCACGTGAGATAACACTGCACCTTTGCACTCCATAGTGATGTGCAAGGCTTTGTTGTGATTGCGACCCTCAGGCGTTAAGTCCAGGTCAGTGAAACCCACACCGTGCCTGGTGCTCACGTTGGCTAGTACACCTTCTAGCTGGTTGACTGATATCTCTTGCGGGACGTATGCCATATTTAGCATCTTCAGCAAAGCGTCCCGATGTGCCTCAGAACACATCAGCAAAGAGAGTATCGAGATCTTTGACGGAGTTTGATTGAGCTGATCCACAATCTTGTAGTCGCTCTTCTTGATGATTTTCATGAACTCCTCAACATCTCTCTGAAAAGAACCCTCGGCCTCCTTCTGAGCTGGTTCTTCGTCAACCACTGCTTGTTTGCCTTTAGCCCTTGTAGATGCCTCAGCATTAGCATCCCTCAAAGGCTGAGGAGCAAACAGTCGTCCACTCCTTGTGAAACCTCCTTGTCCTCCAACATTGTCCACTACAGGACTTGCAACAGCAGGAATTCTCACAGGAGCATTGATAGTAACTGGCGCTTGATTAACTGGCTTTGTCTGGTTACCAGCCCTCCTATCACGGCGATAGGCATTGTCGTATCTCCATGGCACAGCTCTACTATTTTCAACTTGTCCTCTGCCGGACGCCACAATAGTAGTAGGTGCACGGATGGTTACCGGAGCAGGAATGGTAACCGGAGTATTATTGGTGGCGGGTGCACTGACAGCCCCACGCCCTCTTCCTTCGGACGGTTTATAAAAAATGGTGACAGTAGACACTGCCCCATCAGCTCTGGTAGCCCGGCTGAACTGCAAATAGCCTTCGTCCATCAGCCTCTGAATACCAGTCTTCAACTGGTCACAACCGTTGATCGCTTCTGAACAGCCCAAACATTCTTCCATACAGCCCGGGTCAACACCCCCCTTCAGCAAACGACCTTTGATTATTAACAAAGAAGTCTGAACTTCATCAACATTCACAATCAAGTCTTCAGCTTCTCCATCTTCAACATTGTTAACCCTATGCCCGCCATGCTGAGGCATAGGATTGTTCACCACATTTGGAACTGGAGAGAAGTTGATCGCCTTAGCATCGATCAAGTCCTGAACCTTGTGCTGCAAAGCTCGGCATCTTTCAATATGGTGGCCTGGTGCCCCAGAATGAAAGTCACAACGGACATTGGCATCATAGCCGGGTGGCAGCACAGTAGGAGTAGCCATCGTTCGCAACTCTACAAACCCTAACCGGAGTAGCTCGGGTAGTAGCTCTGCGTACGACATAGGCAGAGGATCGAATCTCCTATCAGCCTGCAATCTCTGCCTAGGCTGGAAAGGTCGTTGCTGTTGTTGTTGTTGTTGTTGTTGCGGTTGTTGTTGCTGAACCCTTTGTTGTTGCTGTGGACGCGGTTGAGGTGCAGGAATGGTCACTGCAGCTATTGGACGACACTGGTCCCTGTTGTTGTTAGCTCTGTAAGCACCCCCTCTGTGCTGTACAGCATTGGTTTCTCCTTCTCTACGGCGAGGTGCCCCAGAGAAGGGTTTCTTAGAAGAAGATGAGGAACCAGTATCATGGATCCTCCCAGCCTTGATCAGACTCTCAGTTCTTTCACCGCAAATAACGACGTCAGAAAAGCTTCCGAATGGGCAGCTTCCCATCCGGTCCATGTAGACACCTTGCAGAGTGCTAATGAACATGTCAGTCAACTCCCTTTCCAGCATAGGGGGTTGAACTCTTGCAGCTAGTTCGCGCCATCTCTGGGCATACTCTTTGAAACTTTCGTTGTTCTTCTGACATAAGCTTTGCACATGAGTTCTGGTCGGAGCCATGTCCATATTATGCTTATACTGCCTGAGGAACGCCTCACCCAGGTCTCTCCAGCATCTGATGGAATCCCGCTTCAACTCCATATACCAATCCAAGGACGCCCCAGATAGGCTGTCTTGGAAGAAATACATCCACATCTTCTCATCGTCAGTGTATGCGGATATTTTTCTGTAGTATGCCTGCACGTGGGTGCGAGGGCAGGAGGTACCGTTGTATTTATCAAATGACGGCGCCTTGAATTTGTGCGGGATTCTCAGTCCTTCAACCAATCCCATGTTCGTAACGTCAAAACCGAGGGAGTTTTGACATTCCATTGCTCTGATTTTCTCAGCAAGGGCCTCAACTTTGCGATCTCTCGCATCATTTCTACCCAAGATGTCGTCATCTTCACTGAGCATAGTGAACAAATCCTCTTGTCTGTCAACAATAGGAATTCTGTTACGGGTTGGAACTTGAATGACTCTGGCACTAGCAACCTCCGGAGCAATCGGTTGACCGTCAACTCGGATACCCCTCAACTCTTCACCCACAGCGTAGTTGTTGACGGGAATAGCAGCAGCGGGCGTGTCAGGAACTGGATTTCCTTCTTGCAGAGGTTGGTTGGGCGGTGGCAATGTAGCTTCTTGCCTCTGGACCAGTGCTCGGAGCTCTTCCTGGCCTTGTGCGACCCCTTGCATCATATGAATAAATTGGGCCATGCTTGCCCTCATCTCTGCCAACTCGGCTTGTACTTGATCCATGTTGCGTTGATGGTTGAGCCTCGTTGAGTAGCGGTGCGGCCTTTGATCAGCTATCCTGCCTGAACACAGGAACCCACAATGAGAAGACGGCACAAGAACACCTGTTATGCAAATGATATGATTATGATGTCTAATGATATGCATGATGCACATGAGATGCTCATTTCTCAGGCATTCAAAGAGCCTGACCCATCCTGAAAAGATGGCAACCTGCAACAAGAGAACAAACAGATACAGGGAAAAAGAGAGCAATAGGGAAAAATCAGACATCCTTATATATGAATAAGGGTAAAAGAAGTCATACAACTGAATATTCGAAAACAGAGTACAAAGAAAAAAAAGAATCCCATCCAACAGGCCTGGAGGTGATTCTCAACAAAAAGATCCAAGAGATGGATTACAAGCAAATGAACCCCATCCAACAAGCCTGGAGGTGATTCTCAACAAATACAAACAACGAGATAAAATCTAAGACAGCCGGTCCTCAGGGATGAGGGTCTTCAGGTAATGACACTGGTCTATCAACAGTGAACATTCTGAACAATCTGGTAGGGGAGTGATCTTCTCTTTCAACTGTCTTCTCAGCTCTAAGACTTCTCCTCCAAGATACTCCTCTGACTTCTGTCTCAACTCCATCTCCTTCTTCAACTGACTGTCTTTGTCCTTGAGTTGCTTCTCCAAGTCTCTGATTTTCTTCTGATAACTGACTTCTGCTCTTTGCAATCTCAGACATTCCCTATGCTCTGCATCCATCAAGGACTCCATTTCCTCATATGATCTCTTCTTCCTCCTTGCTCTACTAGCATCCTCTCCTTGCACTTCCCTGAGTTGATGGGCCAAGTGCAGCTTGTCAGCCTTAGCTTTGTACAGCTCCATCTGAGTGTCTTGCTCCTTCTCTCTCAGACGACGACTCTCCATCAAGGCTTGCTTATAGTGCTCAGCAGGCACACTATCAGCAAGTACCAAAGGTGGTTGCTCTTGCAACGGCTCCATCCTATCGTAGGGAAGCAGCAAAGTTTCCACTCTCTTCTTTACCCAATCGGTGTAATCGGGCATTGCAATGGCAAACTTCTTTCCTAAGACGGATCCATCCTTCACTCCAACATCTCTCCAGGCTTTCCCTATCTGCTCCAACTTAGCAGGGTCATCCTTCTTCTCAAAACAGAAACTCTCAGCTATCTCAGCTTCGAGCGGTCTTCTACACATGACAAACCCTAGCTGGCGAAGGGAGAGAACTGGGTTGTAGTTGATGCAACCCTTGGTCCCTACGAGTGGCACGCCCCGGAATTCGCCACAGCTTAAGATAACATCCTTCACATCCATCCGGTACGACTGCCACCTGATGTCGTAAGAAGTGAGCGACATGACCCTCTGAGTCCACTTCAGAGTGCTCTGGGTATCCACAAATGGTCCACTGGCTGGCAGAAGAGACATGAACCATTTGAACAGAAGAGGTAGACAACATCTAATGGCTCCACCCTTACCATGCCTACTGTGGATGGCATAGTAAGTATCCGCTAGAAGAGTAGGGATTGGATTCCCTCTGATAAAGATGCTGATGGCAGTATGGTCAATGAAGTTCGGCATACTGGGAAATAGGATGATCCCATAGATCATGGCAGCTAGCTGCGCGTGAAACACTTCCCAATTACCCTTATCTGCTTCAGCTCTGGCTACTCTCAACAGAAACTTCAACGGCAGACCTACAACCTCCCCACAGGGCTTCCAATTCTTACCAACCTCCTCAATACTCAACTGGAGAGCTCTGGCAATTAATCTGAAGTCGACCTCCTTGGGGACGTCCAAGAAGGGAGTCCGATGCTGAATAGGGATACTCAACAGGATAGAATACTCCTCGAGAGTGGGTGCTAACTGGTAATCCTGGAAAGTGAAGCATCTGAGCTCGGGATCATAAAACTGAAGAAGGGTCTGCAAAGGCACTGGATCCACTACTGTCTTCAACACCGTCAGAATATCTCCATACCGCCCAACAAAACTCTTCAGTCGATCGTCTGTCACGAGACTACCCAACTCAACTAACGGAGTCAACGGCTCACGGTGGAAACTATAGGAACAGGTCTTCCGCTTCAACTCGGGGACGGTTGCCATCTTTATCAGTAGACAAACTCTGGAATGTACCTGAGAAATGATATGCATGCAGAGATTAGTTTTTTTTTCTTCTTCTTTTTTTTCAATTCTTTTTTTGATTTTTTTTCAATGCGTTTCTTTTGAAAAATAAATATGTTATGATGCACATGATGCAGACTGGACTGGCTGGTCGTGCAAACTCTGACTAGGTCGAAGCTTCAGTCAAAATTAGAACATAAATCCAACTTAAGGTCAACTGAAAACTGTTGTCTGAACTAGAGTCACCAACAGAACCAAGTCACCAACAGAACCGAGTCACCAACGGTACCTGTAATGAATAACCCTTCCCCACTCACGGGTGTAGTCTAGGCCAGGGTAAAGCTGAGAGAAACGCATCATAAATAACCTTTCGCAGAAATACTATCATATACACACCCGAAGTATGTAACGACAGTATCCCACCAGGGTCTGAACTGCTCGTGATATCAATGTTCCGCTAAGTGGCGCCATACCACCCGCTTCCCATGAATCACTCTATTCCTAATCATCCTAGATTTTCACTCATGGTCTGGGTATTGGACCTTTTACCTCAACTGACTCCCCCCCCACACAGAGAAAACAGACAGCCAGCCAGTAATGAATAATGAATATGAATGCAAACATCAATGCACACAATCACTGCAAACAAATAAATGTACATATATACAATGAATGCAATAAAATACAACAAGCAGAAAGCAACCAAAACCCTAATCCTAGAGAGCGCTAGGAGAGACTCGCTCAGGGAAGATGGACCAGCATAGGTCAACTTCTCTGAATCCCCAGCAGAGTCGCCAGCTGTCGCATTACGCGAAAAACCGGCGGGAAAAGAAAGAAACAACAGAGCCGCCACCGTGCGTTATTTATCCCAAAAGAGGGAAAGGAAACGCTCGAAGTAAACCTAGGAAAGAACATGGTCTCGCGACCAAAGAGGATGGGTTCGGGAGTCGGTTATGCGAAGGGAAGGTGTTAGCACCCCTACGCATCCGTAGTACTCTACGGGATCCACGCACAAAAGGAAAGAATATTGGTTGCTAAACACTGCTCAAAACTCACACACACAACTGGCTGAAAGAAAAGCGAGAGACTGACTGAAACTGAACTCGGCAGGATGTCGCATCCTGGGCCTACTTAGTCTATCGGGCATAGACATCAGAGTCCAAGTAGTTCGGACTGGGGAAACGACACATGCTCGCTAGGATATCGCATCCTATGCATACGTATCTTCTCGGACGAGAGAAGAATCAGAGCATTCGTAGCTCGGCTGACACGCACACAAACACACAAAACACAGGCAAACGTGGAGCCCGACTGCCAATCACTGGACTTATGTCAGCATCCGAACCTAAACACACACAACAGATAGATAGGGAGTCGGGGACTCAGCCTATAACTGTCAAACAAACACAAAAGAAAAGAAAAGGTGCCCGGAGAGATCAGCTCAATCTCCTGCCTACATACTTCATCTGGTATGAAGATCAGGGCGATGTAGTTCCCCTACGCAGGGATAAAGGATCTAGCCTAACCAGATAACAGAGGGAGACACAACACTAGGGAGACTACGACTCGAGCCTAGATGTTGTCATGCAAAGTCAACCCTAAGTTAAGGTTTCTAGCTAAATGGCACAAGGGCCAACCTATCCTGAACAGACACAGGAAAAAGCAAAGTCTCGATTGCAACTAGGGCAAGAGAAAGGGGATATCTCAATCACAACAGGGGTGAGAGAAGAGAATTAGTGTTAGTGGTTAGTCAAACTCGACAAGACATCGCATCTCGTGCCTACGTATCTCATCTGAACATGAGAATCAGAGTTGCCGTAGTTCGGCTTCACAACTCTAAACATGGCTCACACAAGGAGTAAGCCACACAGACTTGACTTGCACAGGAAGCAAGTCAAGTACAACCTACCTTGCACAAGGGCAAGTCAACTAAACCTAAAGAGGCAAAGCAAACAGGCAATCACAGGAAGCACACTCTATATGCATACAAGAGGCTCAAGCAAAAGGTTAGGCACTAGGGCCAACTGGAATAGGGTAAGTGTTGCTCTTAACCTTGCCATTGAGAGGCTAAGGTGAAGCAAATGAATAGGAGATGAGGGGTGTGCCTCATTGCTTCTATCCCTAATCAGGGAGAGCATCAAATAATAGAAAGTGGGGGAGTTCAGAAAGATGGAACTCTTTCCCCATTATTGACTCGATAGATCTTGGGTTTTTATCTCAATGCTTCAACCATGTAATGGGAGCAAAGAGAGGACACACTGAATAGTGGGGGATAGGCTACTTATCCCTACCTTCCACCAATTGCCTTACTTGAAGGACTTTTCCTGCTTGGGACAATTTTAAACAAACACAGGCATTGCCTCTTAAGGAGGACTTCAGACAGTTTGCCCGGTCAAAAAACAGACCGGGTCTCCAGACTACATGAAGAAGAAAGGTTTATACCTCAAAGCAATTGCTAAAAAGCAAAGCAAGCAACTAAAGCAACTAAAGGGTACCTGAGAAAAACCAAACAAATCAGTATGCAATTAAACAGTTAAAAGCAAAAGGAAAGGAACAGTCAACCACAGAAGGTCAACTTGTGCAAAGCAAGACTCAAACACATGAGTCAAACCATCTACAAAACAAAGGTTAGTTCATATGTAAACAAATCCAATCACATTTGTATGATCTCAATGGCAATGGTGCTTAACCTGAAACAGGAACTCAATAGTAAGCACAAAAGACCACTAGGACTAGCCTAGGGTCAAGGATGAAAGAAAAAGTCAAGGCAGCAAGGAAAAGTCACCCAAAACCAAAGTCAAACATTTGAGAAGCTATCTCAATTGGATTCATAATCAAATCATGCATCATTGTCATTTCATATGCAATGGAATGCAAAGCATGGCAAGAAAGAGCACAAATAGGTCAACAGCAAGATTTCATTCAAAAGTCAACCCAAACAATCTCAAAAATTGTCAAATAAATCACACTCAATCCTAACATCTAGCATGGCAAGCATGTCAAATTTCATTGCATTTGGATGAGAGGAAGGCAGTCAATGAAAATCAAGAAGTCAACACAAATTCAAGCAAGCACAATGAAAGTCAACAAACATGGGTCAACTTCAAAAAATCATATCAAATTGAAAACAGAAGAGAACTGAATGAGATTAACACCAATACAAAGCTTGAGATGTCTAGTTATCACATATGAAATTTCATGATCATACAATATGGTATGAGGATTTCACAAAAGATTTGGCAACATGTATCACATAAAGTCAAACATTGACTAGGCAGGGAAGAAAATTCTCACATAAATGGAAAACAGCATCATTAATTCCAAGAAAATTCATACATCAATTAGACATATAAAGGATCAATCATGCAAAATTTGGGGTCATTTGGATGTAAGGAAGCATGCCATTGAAAATCAAGAAAATGCATATCATTATTGTGACACCAAATGCAACCTCTAACTTCAAAAAATCAAAGCTCACACATCACATATGGGAAATCCACAAACTTTATATGGAAACAAAGGTCAATGGGTCTAGTTTCACCACAAAAAATTTCAAGCTCATTGGATTCAACATGAGTATTTCACAATTGAAATGGCAAAGGGTGTCAAATGTGCATACATGTTGGGAAACTAATTATCATTTAAAATCCAGCCAATGAAAAATTAATTAAAAATCACAATTAAATACTAGACACATTCATGAACATGATGGAAAAAATTGCATGATTTTTGGATGAAAATTGAAAGAGAAATGAATTATGCGAGATGAGGAATAAATTGGAGCAAGCATGAAACACATAGCATGGTATATGGTCAAACAGGGTGGTCAGCGTGGCAAATTTGTAATTCAGGGCATTACTAATCAAAACGCCCGCGTTTCACACAGCCAAACGAAATAAGCTGATTGGCTCTCCCTTAATGGAACAGTAACAATACCACCAGCAGCCAATCATCATCGAGTTTTCTGGGTTTAAAATGCATCTTTAGGGTTTAAGAAAACAGCAACAACATGCATCTTCACATTCATCATTCAATCATCAACATGAACAACAGCATCAACAAATAATCATGGCCATAAAACATCATCATTAAGCAACATCAACCAACATTAGAACAAACATACTCATGGGAAATTCTGGGCATAGCTTAAGGTTTAATCAACAGCAAGCATCATTATCTTCATGAACTCGAGAAAATCCAAAGTGCCCAGAAATCGAAATTAAGTATACCAATAGCATCAACCAACATTAGGCAACAAGAATATGGCATCACATTTCATCAAATCCATGTAAACAGAACAAATCGAACCAAAATGCATTTGGACATAAAAAAAAAGAAATCCAGATTTCTCTCAATATAGCTGATCATTTAGCATGATATAAGTTACAACATGTTCAGCATACAAGAATCTACCCTAAACATAGCATGGTTTTGAGAAAAGAGGGAGTCGAGATTTTACTTGTTTTTGAAGCAATGGAAGAAACAGTGCTTGTTTGGATGATTGGAGCTTGAACAGATGAAGGTTTTGGTCCCAAATGATGTACTCTTGAAGAAATTATGCTCAACCTTGCCTGGTTTGACCCTAGCTCCAAGCTGCCATGGGAGAATGCTTTGAAAACAGGGCACGATGAAGAGGTTACAGCAGTGATTTGATGATGAAACTGAGCTCAGTATGTTGTCTAGGTGAAGAAAGGATCAAGGGTTGCTCGTGTATTTTGATGATTTGCTCAGAATTTTCAAAAATGCAAATATGCAAGAAGGAGTGAATGGGAGTATTTTGGTCGTGGAGGCTGTAGTTCTAGGGTTGAAATGTGACAGAAAAATGCTTATATGTGACTGTTTATGCCATGCTAATTGAATGGTAATCTGAAATTAGCTTAATGAAGCTATTTGCCCAAAATTGCTAATTTGCATAAGTGTGTATGGAGGGTGTAATTTGCACGAGCTGGGCCTTGAAATAGGCTGCAAAGGACATTTGTGTATGCTGTTTTACATTGGTTCATGAATTGCTAACCACACTTTACTTGTTTGAACCAATTTGCCACATTTGCACATTTTGCACTTTGGTCTAAAATGGTGACATGATGATGAAATGAACATGAAATTATGCTTGGGGCAAGTTTCAAATACCATATAAAGTGAGTCCCAATTGGCCAATTGTGTAAAAAGTCAATGAATCAAAAAGTCAAAGTTTGGTCAAACTTTGATTTTTAAATGAAAAGGTCAAAAAATGCCATTTTGATTGGCAAGGTTTTGGAGGGTGAAATTTACATTTTTGGAAAGAAGGGATCAAATGTGACTTGTAGGAAAAAATCCCACCAAAATTGGCCAAATGGTTTGAGAGATATGGCCTTTTGAAGTTCAAAAATTTCTGAAAACGATTCGATCATAACTTGCCAACCACACATGGGAATTGAGAGTTCTTGGACTTTTTGGAAATGGGAGAACAAGATCTTCAACTTTCATGTTGGGCAAAAATTCATTTGAAGCTTGTATCATGATGCAAGTTTAAGATCAAGAAGTTTCCATTTTTGGCAGTTGAAATTACAGGTCCAGTTTCTATTTTGGGAAATTTTCTGATTGGCTTCAAATTCTTCCATGATGTTGATTGCCATGACACATGAGGCCTATTGGGACATGAATAAGCTCCCTCAAACCATTTCCATCCATCAAAACCATAAAATCAACCACAGTTGACCAACTTTGACTTTCTAGGGTTTTTGATTGTCTATGCACTGACTGATGAATTCCAAACCCTAATTCCTTGAGACCTTGTCTTCAAATGATGTCCCAAGTTGTATGGACTCTTGATTATTGATCATGGTGCCCAAATTCCACAAGAATGGCCACCATCCACTGCTTTGACTGATTGTTGACTGTCTAGGGTTTCTGATTGACTGTGCATGCACTGATGGCTTCTGAACATCCAAACCTTGACTTGAACACTTCAAATGGACCTCCAAGTCATGTGAACTTGTTGGACAAACCCTAGGGCCTTTGCTCCTTGAGAAACAACTTTGCTTGATTGGTTGACTGATCTCCTTATCAGTTTGACCTAATTCTTGCTTGCTTGCTCTTGAGGCAACTGAGGACAATGCAAATGTTATGCAATGGATCATGATATGCTATGACCTAATATGAAATGGTATGCACAATGATAGGTGCAAATTTGAGGTGCTACACTCGCGACCTGCGTTGCACTCCACCTCTTTCATCGTTCCTGGCCACCACGCTCCAGATCTGGCCATCCACAACAACAACAACAACCACATCTCCATCCTTCGATCTGACCGCCACACACTTCCATGAGTGAGAGAAAGGAAAAACCGATGTATTGAGAATGAATAATGAGGTTGTTGGCTATATCAATTTGAAGTAATTAGAAGAAGGAGAAAAAATTCAATGTTTCTTCAGTGTTTTATTTTTTCTGATTTTTATTTATTTGATTTATTTTGAATAATTTAATTTTAAATGAATCAATATGATGTGGAAATATATTTGGGCAAATAGAAATTGACATGTCATCATAATAAGCGCCACATCATCAAAAATTATTCTCAAATTGGTCAGGGGACTAAAATCCAAAACAAAACTTAAAAAATGGATCAAAAACGTGGTTTTTAAAATGGGGGAAACAAAACTCAAAAAAAGGCAAAATAGGGGGACCAAAGTTGCAATTAAGCCTAATAGAATTCTTATTGCCTTATTCTCTCTCTTTCTCTCCTTACTAAAAATGTCTCACGCACTAACATGGTGACCCCTTTGATTCTCGATTCAACCAGTTCGATTCGGTTTTTAATACACTATTTTTAATTATTATTTTGTACATTACTTACAATATATTAATAAGGTTAATTTAATAAATATGTAAATATTTTATAATAATATTATTACAATATTTTTTATATGTGCACATTTTGAAACAGGTGGGTATAACAATATTCACTTCATCTCTAAATTTACGATATTAAATAATTGAAAACATTAATCAATTTAGTCATGAGTAGTGTGCAACATCAAAACACATAGAATTTTTAAAATTGTTAGGCTATTCATAGGAAAACGTCATTCTATTTATATACGTTTATATAAAAAAGATATTGTAACAATCTTGCATCTAATCCGCAGTAGCACACCTGGTAAAGTTCTTGAATTGAATTTTTGGGTTTGATTCTCGGCTCCAGACTACTTTTGCAAATACTTTTTACATTGAGATATAAAAGAGAGGACTATTATTTTTATTTTTTATTTCTTATAGTCCACAATCATTTGTTTTAAGATAATAAAAATTTGAACCTTTTTAGAAAGAAAAATGTAAATAGTTATTAACGTCATTTTAATTAATTTGAATTTCTCACATGATTTCAAAAGACATGCTTCCTGAAGTCACTAATTTTTGACTTCATATTTGGGTTTTCTATTTCTAGGGACATCGACTAAAAAATAATCGCTGATGGCGGGAATAACTGCTAACATACCATGGACGTGTCTCCTGGATAATGATCAAGCCTAATCCAATTCAAATATCACGCAAAAATCACAACAAAAAACACAAAAATCATTTGACGAGGCTTTGAACAACGTATGTGATATACCTCTGAGCCAACTCACCAAACCGTGTTATAAAGGTGATTTATTGACAATATCACTTTCAGAGGAGGAGTATTTGGCAGAGTTAGAGACATGAAAGCATAATCTACATGGTCTGATTATTTGGCCAAAGGGTTCTACACCAACAATTGTTTCCTTGTGAGAGAAGTTAAAGGCACTTTGGAAAAACTTAGGAAATAGGGTGTGATGTCTATAGAAAAGGGATTATATGAGTTTACCTTCTCAACTATTGAAGATGTTAGAAGTGTTCAATCCATAAATTCCTGGTCCTTGAACCCTGGCTTGCTTAAACCTTTTTCTTGGACTAGGGATTTAAACCTTAGAAAAGAAAAGCATTCAACAACTCAAGTTTGGGTACGTTTTTATGGGCTGGCATAGGAATATTCGAGGCCTAAAATTCTCTTTGCAATTACGAGAAGCATTGGAACACCCATTTGCACGAATGTTGGCACTAATATACCCATAGTTAATCATAATTTCGTGCATTTTATAAGAGCTTAAGTGGATATTGAGCTAATAGTACATGAACTAAAATATAAAATGTTAGTGGGAAGGAAAGGATTCGCTTTCTTCGTGGAAATTGAGTATGATAATATGCCATAATTTTGCACTCACTATAAAACTATGGACCACCAAGTTATTTACTATAGTGGAAGCAATGAAAAAGCGAGCAAGGAAGTGATGGTGAGAAACAAACAATAGAATGATGCTCAAAATGAGGTTAAGAAGACACAAAGTGATGAGTTGATGGATCTCAAGCCCTCTTCCTCAAAAGCAGGTGCTCACCTCTAGAACATAAGAAGGATGATGTAAACATTGAGATGCTGGGAAACAATACTTATGATATATGGCTGTTAATTTAAAATCTAACAGTGGAAATAATGGAAAAGGGAGAGAATATATTAATGAGAATGAGAACACCAATGATTAGGATGAAGCAAGCTTGACAGCCTCTTTTATGGGTGCTACTCAGATTGGTGAAGAGGTAAACTCCTTTAAACAGGATGATCTTCCTGTGACTCTTGTGAGAATATAGAAGGATATGGAGTTCCTAAACAAATCATGGGAAAATCTGGTTATACAAGTTGATAAGGAGGATCAAGTAGAAGAATAATCAGAGGTACAAATACAAGTAGAAGTTGATGCAAAGATTGATGACATGAATGCAACTCCTAAGACTCAATTGGTTACACATGATACTGATGAAGATGGTTTTAGGTTAGTGACCAATAGTAAGAAAAATCATATATAACATACTTCAGGGAGATAGAAAACATACACTACCAAGTCCAAGGTTAGTTTTCTCTACATTTTTCTTGTTGTTGGTTATGTTTCAAATTGGGTGGAAGTTATCCCCAGTAGGACTAATGATTCTAGAGTTGTTGCATATTTTTTCAGGTCCAATATTTTTTGCAGGTTTGGAATTCCCCGAGCTATCATAAGTGACCAAGACACTCATTTTTATAACCACGCCATGGATACTTTGCTTTATAAGTATGGATTTATGCATAAAATCTCTACCATATATCACCCATAAGCTAATGGGCAATCTGAGATCTCAAAAAGGGAGATCAAATAGGTTTTACAGAAAATGGTGCAAATAAACAGGAAGGATTGAAGTCGCCTTCTGGAAGATGCACTTTGGGCTAAAAGAACAACTTTCAAGACACCAATAGGGATGTCTCCCTGTCGACTTGTTTTTGGTAAGGCATGTCACCTTCCTATAGAGATAGAACACCGTGCTTATTGGCCGGTAAAAACTTGTAATTTAGAGATGCAACAAGCAGGTATTGAAAGAAAAGTCCAATTACAACAGCTTGAAGAGCTTAGGCTAAAGGCTTATGAAAGCTCTAGGACTTATAAATAGAAAACAAAGCACTTCCATGATAAGATGATTCCTATGAAGGAATTCTCTATGGGCCAACATGTTTTACTATTTAACTCCCGCCTTAAGCTTATGGATAGGAAACTTCAATCCAAGTGGATTGACCCTTTTGTCATTACTAATGTTTTCCTTCATGGTGAAGTAGAAATAAAAGGTGCAGGTACTGGTAAAACCTTTAAGGTCAATGGGCGACTCTTGAAGCTATTCCATGAAAGTTCGGTGCCTGAAGATGCACCCTTAGAAGAGTTTTCGTTGGAAAAGCCCACCTACTCTGCAACTTGACAAGGGAGCACATTTTCCTTTCTCTCACTCTTATTTAATAGTTGTGTCCCTTCATTGAAGACAGTGCATGTTTTAAGTGTGGGGGATGGAACCATTTATTTGTTTTGTTTTCATTTGTTTCTCTATTTTTGGTTTTTGTTTGCTTTCTTAAATAAAAAAATTGCATGCTTTTTCCTTTGGTTTTTTAGTTACAATTATGAGTATTTTTCTTAGTTCTCTTGACTAAAGTCTTGTGGTGTGATGTGAAAAACTTGTTATGCATTTTTAGTATGATAGGTAGGAATAAACTCTGAACTGTACATCTTTAGCAATAGATCATTAACCCTTGTGAGTTTTGAGCCTTATATGGATAACATACAAAAATATATCTCTTTTTTTCTTGTGTGATTCACTCATGTTTGTTAGTCTCTAGAACTTGAATTGACTCTTATTGATGATGTTGTTTACTTGTGCACACTGATATGATAAAGAAAATTTTGTTTTTATTTTATTTTATTTTTAACTAGTTAGCCAAAAAGCCAACCCTGAAATAATATCATCCCTTGTTTGAAACCCCCTTGATCCTATTATCCTATTTTTTTTAAACTCATTAAAAGCCAAGAAGTGAAAAACAATGTTATCACCCTATTCAAAGGGTTTAAAGTGTCTTGTTTGGAGTTGAATAGTCATGTTTGTAATATTTCAGAAGTTGGAAGAAAAAGAAAAATAGAAAGAGAAAATAGAAAAAAAATAGAAGGATTTCAATCCATGTCAATACATACTCCTTCCAAAAAAGAAAAAAAAAAGAGAAAGGAGAAGAGAAAATAGTTGTTATAGAGTTGTTGTTGAAGTGAATGAAATATTTTGTAAGTTCAACTCCCGCGGTTTCTTTCAAGTCTCTTTTGTCTCTTTGAATTTTAGCCTAGTACCCCCTTAGGATTTATCTCACCCGCACCTTGGCCATGTTACAACCAAATAAAAGTCCTTTTGATCTTTGTGTGCATGTATTTAAATTGTAGATGTTAGAGTCTTTTCAAGCTTATGGTAGTACTAACTTTCATGTTGTGCTTTGAGTGTAAACAGTAAACCTAAACACTTGAAAGTTGAGTGAATTTTATCCTATGAGGATCTTACTGCTTTTGATGTACACTTTGGTAATCTATTTTCCTATCTACTTTGAATATCATAAAAAGTTTCTCACGAACACCATATTCTTGAAGCTTAGACTTAGAATTATGCTTGTACCTTGTATCTTGAAAACTTTTGGAAGTGCATTCTCTGTTTTTTCCTTTTGTTTTGAAATTGTAATTTTGCTCGAAGTGCAAAAGTTCAAGTGTGGGTGAATTTGATCAGTGCATTTTGATTCACATTCTTCTATAATTGTACTTAGGCACTCCCTAGTTTGTTTTTCTTATTTTACTATTTTATTATGTTTTTAAGTTTATGTTTTCCTTTAATCTATTTTCGTTTGTTGTTTTCATGTTTTAGCGGTTTTTTGATACCTGTTCACTATTCGGATCATAATTGGAATTATGCGATGCCGTTTTGAGCGTTCTTATATGTGTTAGAAATCTAAGATAAAGAGCTACAACATTCATGTTGAAGACAAAAGCTGATTCGGAATGCAAGAATCTCACATAATTTGTTGAAGTTTCTTACTTTAGAAAATAATTTGTTTGGGGTCATTTTTGGGTCGGGTTTATGTTTCCCGACCCAATTTGAATTATAAGTGCAATCCTTATTTTGTTAAAAGGGATCATCCGTGGTACTGTAGCTTTTTACATACTATTCACGATAAACGTTTTGCTCTGTACGATTATGATGAGGAACTAATCTTCCAGAGTTAATCTGTTCTAATTGAGTTTCCAACACTTTGAGGTTTTTATTCTATCAATTACATTTTGTTTCTCTTTAAATTCTATTATATGAAAATTCATTTTCTTAATCTGTATTTTATGGAATGGTTCTGATAAAATCCGTATGATTGTATTCCTAACTGTTAATCGAAGTTTACGTCGCTTTGTCGTTAAATCACGTTTGTAAATCGTGTTTGCTTAATTCAAGATTGTATTAATCCATTTGCTTAATTCAGAATATAGGAATACCAATTTGTCTTATATATATTGCATTTGTCAATCGATATTGAATCGAATAGAGATCGAATCCGCTTAGGGAATTGGTAGGTAAAAACCAGTGATTAGCCGGAAACCAAAAATATATAGTAGATTGGCTTATTTTATAGTCACTTATTTACTTTGTTTTCTTAATTGATCCTTAAACCATAACCCTCCCCCCCCCCCCCCAAATTGATTTCACTAGGTTAATAATAATACAATAATCCTTGTGATATGATACTCGAGTTGTCACTTCCACTAAACTACAGTTTTCTAATTACTCATTTTGACCCGTGCGCGATAACGAATCAAATAGTAGAGTAGATAATTCCACTAACTTGTAGTTTTTATGTGACAATAACATCAATCTTGAAATAATGGACATTAGTGATCAACACATTTCTTTTTCCTTTAAATCTAATTACAAGACTCTTAGTATTTTTGTTGTGTATACTTCTACTTGTTATTTTGCTAAGAGGAACTTGTGGATTAGAATACAGAGAGTGTTAAATTATGTTAGCCTTCCTGGTGTGTAATAGGATATTTCAACACCATTACGGGTGCTCGTGAATATAATGGCTCATTTACCTCTTCTAACAGCCACATGGAAGAGTTTTCTAATTGGTCAAATAATAATAATTTGGTGCATATTCCAACTAGGGGTGCTAAATTTACATGGTCTAATGGTAGTAACGGAGCCAATAACACACAAAAGAGATAATAAAAGGCTATTTGTAATCAGAAGTGGATTGATGCTTGCATGAAAACTTCTTGTTCCACCCTTGTTAGAAACACATTAGATCATTATCCTCTCCTCCTCCACTTTGATTGTCAATATGCTAAAGTTAGGTCTTAGTTCAGATTTCGTCACACCTGAATCCTCCATCGGGATTTCAAAGAGGGGTGGAAGACTCCTAAAAAGATAAAATGTTTAGTTTTCGTATGTTTTTCCTTTCAAAGAAGCTTCAAATTCTTAAAAGCAATATCGAAGCTTGGAACAAAAATGTCTTTGGGAATGTTCATGATCAAGTCAAGAAAGCAGAAAAGGATCTTGGTTGCATCAAAAATAAAACTGAGCAAGATGGTTACAATGTTGATCTGGCTGTCAAAGAGAAAGAAGCTTAAGTTAAGCTGGATTTGGCTCTCAACGCTGAGGAGCTATTCTGGAAAGAAAAAACGATACTGCAATGGCATGCAGAGTGGGACAAAAATATAAAAAAAATTCGTAGAGTCACTAAAATCATAAATGCCACTAAGGTTATTTACTCTATGAAGATTGGTGGAGTTAGTTACAACAATCAGGATCAGATTACTGAGAATGTAGCGAATCACTTTAGGACTTTATTTGACAATGTTTTTATTTTATAGGAAAACTCTCTCGTGGAAAATGTCATCCATAAGTTAGTTACTGAGCAAATTAATAATTTGCTTAAAATGTTACCATATGAGCAAGAAATTCATAGCACTATTGAAATTCTAGTTAACAGACTTTCGATGTCACACGGGTTGTTATGACATCCAATTCTGCGCAGACAAGGATTATGCAGAAAAATGTAAGTGCAGTAAATAACACGAGTAATTGTTTACCCAGTTCGGTCCAACATGACCTACGTCTGGGGGCTACCAAGCCAGGGAGGAAATCCACTATTAGTAGTATTAATTCAGACCTTAAACCAACTGTTTAACCCTATCACTTAATACCTACCCAATGCAATTTCAATCTTACACGAAGATCAGAGTTCCTACTCACTCCCCCTCAATCACCTCAGTGATTACTACCTTTAATCAATATTAAAGAAAATTTTGAAGTCACACTTCAAACAACTCTTGATTGTGCTTAACAACTTTAATTAAGATACACAGCACTCACGCTTAAAAGCTTAGAGTGACACAACACTTACAACTCAATGAACACCCTATACCAATAAAATCATCTACGTGATAATAGCTTGGCTTACAAGATATGTCTAATACAAGACTCAAAAAAATACAGCAGTGAAGTATGATGGACACACTAAATCTTCACGCCTCAAAATCCCTAGTTCTGAATAAAGGAATGACTTCCTTTTATATTGCAGCACTTGGGCCTTGTACTTGTATTCTCCTGAATTTAAGGTCACACGAGTTCCCCTAAATTCCACATCTAGGTTACTAACAAATAGGCTATTTGTTAGGTTCATTAAATGTAGCTTGGTTGTTGGTTTCCTGGATTTTCTCTCAGCTGTTGAATCCGTGAAGAATAGCCTAAGAAAAATGCTGAAACATAAAAATTAAACAACCTACAATTTAGCATATGCTGTCAGGAATGAATGTCACAACATTTAGCTTGACATCAAGGACCATATGCTAAGTCTGTTTTTCCTGAAAACAGACTGTACAAAATTTGCTGAACTGTACAGGACCAATCTGTCCATTCTACAGTAACAGCTTACATTAATAAATGTCAAAGCATCCAATTTGACATTTGCACATTTAGCCTTAAGTCAGTTCTGTTATCCTCTTGAAGAACAGACTGAGAAACATACTGAAATGTAGCAGAACATCACTCTGTCTATTGTTCAGTATATGTTGTCAATGATGAATGTCATAACATCCAGTTTGACATTCGGATAGTAGGCCTTATGCCAGGTCTGGTATTTCCTTGATAACCAGACTGAAAATAAATACTGGGTTATTTCTCAGTATCTGCTGACAGGGATGAATGTCACAACATACAATTTGACATTCAATACATCCTGTATTAGCTAATCCTGCAGTAAACTACACAAGTATGTCATGACATCAATCAAGACATCAGAGTACAGCTTGATATTCTAACCTACAATGCAGTCACACAAACACCTCCACAGCATGTCATGACATCAGTCAAGACATTAGAATCCAGCTAGTGTTTTACCATACAATTCAGCCAATTAAACACCTACAAACTCCCCCTTTGGCAAATTTTTGGCTAAAACACTTTGGTCTCACAACAGAGTCCATAGCAGCGGAAATCTCACATCTAGCAGGAAATTAACCTAGCTAATACACTCAGAGTGGCAGCACACTCACATGCATGGAAGTTAAATAAAAACTCCACAAATCAGCACACATACAGAAGTTGAATAAAAACTTCTAGTTGCAGCACACACATACATACTCACACTCATAGAAGTGGAACATCAGCTGCATAGTAGGGGAGGGAATCTTGAATCTGTCATGAATATCTGTTTTAACAAAATAATTTGTTGTCCTGGGGTTGAAATTCTAGTTAACAGACTTTCGATGTCACACGGGTTGTTATGACATCCAATTCTGCGCAGACAAGGATTATGCAGAAAAATGTAAGTGCAGTAAATAACACGAGTAATTGTTTACCCAGTTCGGTCCAACATGACCTACGTCTGGGGGCTACCAAGCCAGGGAGGAAATCCACTATTAGTAGTATTAATTCAGACCTTAAACCAACTGTTTAACCCTATCACTTAATACCTACCCAATGCAATTTCAATCTTACACGAAGATCAGAGTTCCTACTCACTCCCCCTCAATCACCTCAGTGATTACTACCTTTAATCAATATTAAATACAATTTTGAAGTCACACTTCAAACAACTCTTGATTGTGCTTAACAGCTTTAATTAAGATACACAGCACTCACGCTTAAAAGCTTAGAGTGACACAACACTTACAACTCAATGAACACCCTATACCAATGCAATCATCTACGTGATAATAGCTTGGCTTACAAGATATGTCTAATACAAGACTCACAAAAATATAGCAGTGAAGTATGATGGACACACTAAATCTTCACGCCTCAAAATCCCTAGTTCTGAATGAAGGAATGACTTCCTTTTATATTGCAGCACTTGAGCCTTGTACTTGTATTCTCCTGAATTTAAGGTCACGCGAGTTCCCCTAAATTCCACATCTAGGTTACTAACAAATAGGCTATTTGTTAGGTTCATTAAATGTAGCTTGGTTGTTGGTTTCCTGGATTTTCTCTCAGCTGTTGAATCCCTGAAGAATAGCCTGAGAAAAATGTTGAAACATAAAAACTAAACAACCTACAATTTAGCATATGCTGTCAGGAATGAATGTCACAACATTCAGCTTGACATCAAGGACCATATGCTAAGTCTGTTTTTCCTGAAAACAGACTGTACAAAATTTGTTGAACTGTACAGGACCAATCTGTCCATTCTACAGTAACAGCTTACATTAATAAATGTCAAAGCATCCAATTTGACATTTGCACATTTAGCCTTAAGTCAGTTCTGTTATCCTCTTGAAGAACAGACTGAGAAACATACTGAAATGTAGCAGAACATCACTCTGTCTATTGTTCAGTATATGTTGTCAATGATGAATGTCATAACATCCAGTTTGACATTCGGATAGTAGGCCTTATGCCAGGTCTGGTATTTCCTTGATAACCAGACTGAAAATAAATACTGGGTTCTAATAGAACACCAACTATTCTATTCCTCAGTATCTGCTGACAGGGATGAATGTCACAACATCCAATTTGACATTCAATACATCCTGTATTAGCTAATCCTGCAGTAAACTACTCAAGTATGTCATGACATCAGTCAAGACATCAGAGTACAGCTAGATATTCTAACCTACAATACAGTCACACAAACACCTCCACAGCATGTCATGACATCAGTCAAGACATTAGAATCCAGCTAGTGTTTTACCATACAATGCAGCCAATTAAACACCTACAAACTCCCCCTTTGGCAAATTTTTGGCTAAAACACTTTGGTCTCACAACAGAGTCCATAGCAGCGGAAATCTCACATCTAGCAGGAAATTAACCTAGCTAATACACTCAGAGTGGCAGCACACTCACACGCATGGAAGTTAAATAAAAACTCCACAAATCAGCACACATACAGAAGTTGAATAAAAACTTCTAGTTGCAGCACACACATACATACTCACACTCATAGAAGTGGAACATCAGCTGCATAGTAGGGGAGGGAATCTTGAATCTGTCATGAATATCTGTTTTAACAAAATAATTTGTTGTCCTGGGGTTGAAATTCTAGTTAACAGACTTTCGATGTCACACGGGTTGTTATGACATCCAATTCTGCGCAGACAAGGATTATGCAGAAAAATGTAAGTGCAGTAAATAACACGAGTAATTGTTTAACCAGTTCGGTCCAACATGACCTACGTCTGGGGGCTACCAAGCCAGGGAGGAAATCCACTATTAGTAGTATTAATTCAGACCTTAAACCAACTGTTTAACCCTATCACTAAATACCTACCCAATGCAATTTCAATCCTACACGAAGATCAGAGTTCCTACTCACTCCCCCTCAATCACCTCAGTGATTACTACCTTTAATCAATATTAAAGACAATTTTGAAGTCACACTTCAAACAACTCTTGATTGTGCTTAACAACTTTAATTAAGATACACAGCACTCACGCTTAAAAGCTTAGAGTGACACAACACTTACAACTCAATGAACACCCTATACCAATGCAATCATCTACGTGATAATAGCTTGGCTTACAAGATATGTCTAATACAAGACTCACAAAAATATAGCAGTGAAGTATGATGGACACACTAAATCTTCACGCCTCAAAATCCCTAGTTCTGAATGAAGGAATGACTTCCTTTTATATTGCAGCACTTGAGCCTTGTACTTGTATTCTCCTAAATTTAAGGTCACGCGAGTTCCCCTAAATTCCACATCTAGGTTACTAACAAATAGGCTATTTGTTAGGTTCATTAAATGTAGCTTGGTTGTTGGTTTCCTGGATTTTCTCTCAGCTGTTGAATCCCTGAAGAATAGCCTGAGAAAAATGTTGAAACATAAAAACTAAACAACCTACAATTTAGCATATGCTGTCAGGAATGAATGTCACAACATTCAGCTTGACATCAAGGACCATATGCTAAGTCTGTTTTTACTGAAAACAGACTGTACAAAATTTGCTGAACTGTACAGGACCAATCTGTCCATTCTACAGTAACAACTTACATTAATAAATGTCAAAGCATCCAATTTGACATTTGCACATTTAGCCTTAAGTCAGTTCTGTTATCCTCTTGAAGAACAGACTGAGAAACATACTGAAATGTAGCAGAACATCACTCTGTCTATTGTTCAGTATATGTTGTCAATGATGAATGTCATAACATCCAGTTTGACATTCGGATAGTAGGCCTTATGCCAGGTCTGGTATTTCCTTGATAACCAGACTGAAAATAAATACTGGGTTCTAATAGAACACCAACTATTCTATTCCTCAGTATCTGCTGACAGGGATGAATGTCACAACATCCAATTTGACATTCAATACATCCTGTATTAGCTAATCCTGCAGTAAACTACTCAAGTATGTCATGACATCAGTCAAGACATCAGAGTACAGCTAGATATTCTAACCTACAATGCAGTCACACAAACACCTCCACAGCATGTCATGACATCAGTCAAGACATTAGAATCCAGCTAGTGTTTTACCATACAATGCAGCCAATTAAACACCTACAAACTCCCCCTTTGGCAAATTTTTGGCTAAAACACTTTGGTCTCACAACAGAGTCCATAGCAGCGGAAATCTCACATCTAGCAGGAAATTAACCTAGCTAATACACTCAGAGTGGCAGCACACTCACACGCATGGAAGTTAGATAAAAACTCCACAAATCAGCACACATACAGAAGTTGAATAAAAACTTCTAGTTGCAGCACACACATACATACTCACACTCATAGAAGTGGAACATCAGCTGCATAGTAGAGGAGGGAATCTTGAATCTGTCATGAATATCTGTTTTAACAAAATAATCTGTTGTCCTGGGGTTGAAATTCTAGTTAACAGACTTTCGATGTCACACGGGTTGTTATGCAATCCAATTCTGCGCAGACAAGGATTATGTAGAAAAATGTAAGTGCAGTAAATAACACGAGTAATTGTTTAACCAGTTCGGTCCAACATGACCTACGTCTGGGGGCTACCAAGCCAGGGAGGAAATCCACTATTAGTAGTATTAATTCAGACCTTAAACCAACTGTTTAACCCTATCACTAAATACCTACCCAATGCAATTTTAATCCTACACGAAGATCAGAGTTCCTACTCACTCCCCCTCAATCACCTCAGTCATTACTACCTTTAATCAATATTAAAGACAATTTTGAAGTCACACTTCAAACAACTCTTGATTGTGCTTAACAACTTTAATTAAGATACACAGCACTCACGCTTAAAAGCTTAGAGTGACACAACACTTACAACTCAATGAACACCCTATACCAATAAAATCATCTACGTGATAATAGCTTGGCTTACAAGATATGTCTAATACAAGACTCACAAAAATACAGCAGTGAAGTATGATGGACACACTAAATCTTCACGCCTCAAAATCCCTAGTTCTGAATGAAGGAATGACTTCCTTTTATATTGCAGCACTTGGGCCTTGTACTTGTATTCTCCTGAATTTAAGGTCACGCGAGTTCCCCTAAATTCCACATCTAGGTTACTAACAAATAGGCTATTTGTTAGGTTCATTAAATGTAGCTTGGTTGTTGGTTTCCTGAATTTTCTCTCAGCTGTTGAATCCCTGAAGAATAGCCTGAGAAAAATGCTGAAACAGAAAAACTAAACAACCTACAATTTAGCATATGCTGTCAGGAATGAATGTCACAACATTCAACTTGACATCAAGGACCATATGCTAAGTCTGTTTTTCCTGAAAACAGACTGTACAAAAATTTGCTGAACTGTACAGGACCAATCTGTCCATTCTACAGTAACAGCTTACATTAATAAATGTCAAAGCATCCAATTTGACATTTGCACATTTAGCCTTAAGTCAGTTCTGTTATCCTCTTGAAGAACAGACTGAGAAACATACTGAAATGTAGCATAACATCACTCTGTCTATTGTTCAGTATATGCTGTCAATGATGAATGTCATAACATCCAGTTTGACATTCGGACAGTAGGCCTTATGCCAGGTCTGGTATTTCCTTGATAACCAGACTGAAAATAAATACTGGGTTCTAACAGAACACCAACTATTCTATTCCTCAGTATATGCTGACAGGGATGAATGTCACAACATCCAATTTGACATTCAATACATCCTGTATTAGCTAATCCTGCAGTAAACTACTCAAGTATGTCATGACATCAGTCAAGACATCAGAGTACAGCTAGATATTCTAACCTACAATGCAGTCACACAAACACCTCCACAGCATGTCATGACATCAGTCAAGACATTAGAATCCAGCTAGTGTTTTACCATACAATGCGGCCAATTAAACACCTACAAACTCCCCCTTTGGCAAATTTTTGGCTATAACACTTTGGTCTCACAACAGAGTCCATAGCAGCGAAAATCTCACATCTAGCAGGAAATTAACCTAGCTAATACACTCAGAGTGGCAGCACACTCACACGCATGGAAGTTAAATAAAAACTCCACAAATCAGCACACATACAGAAGTTGAATAAAAACTTCTAGTTGCAGCACACACATACATACTCACACTCATAGAAGTGGAACATCAGCTGTATAGTAGGGGAGGGAATCTTGAATCTGTCATGAATATCTGTTTTAACAAAATAATTTGTTGTCCTGGGGTATCACCTGTTACTCCCCCTTTTTGTCAAAAATGTTGCCAAAGCAATACTTTAAAGTACAGAGCCACATAAAATAAACAGAATTACACACAAATGGCAGAATTACAATCTTGGTTTTACTTCACAGTTTCAACCAAGTCAACACCCACTTGATCTTGGTTCACAACTTTGATCAAGTAGTCACACACTTTAGCTTTACAGTAGGTACCACCATATCAGATGCCATGACTTTGTGTCTGACATCCAGAACCACTCCTGCATGAGCAGTGTCCTTGAACTCCTGCAGGTGCATAGGCTTCCTCAAGGTAGGATATCTCTTTAACCTCTTGATTCCACACTTGTTGCAAGTGGCATAGCTATGATCTGTTGACCAATCGGAGCACACTTCCAATTGTTTAATAGGCAGAGATATTAAACAATACATCCCAAACATCATTGGTTGCTATAAGTTCTCAGAGAGACATATTCCCAGTTTGACCTTTAAGTTTTCAAACTGAGTAGCATCCAGAGCCTTTGTAAATATGTCAGCCAGTTGGAGTTCAGTGGCTACATGTTCCAAGGTAATCACTTTGTCTTCCACCAGATCTCTGATGAAGTGATGTCTAATGTCAATATGTTTGGTCCTGCTGTGTTGGATGGGATTCTTGGAAATATTGATGGCACTGAGATTATCACAGAACAATGTCATGACATTTTGAGAGACATTGTACTCAGTGAGCATATGTTTCATCCAAACCAGTTGGGAACAACTGCTGCCAGCAGCTATGTATTCAGCCTCTGCAGTGGACAGAGATACACAATTCTGCTTCTTGCTGAACCATGATATGAGATTGTCTCCCAAGAAGAAACATCCTCCTGATGTGCTTTTTCTGTCATCAGCACTCCCAGCCCAGTCAGCATCACAGTACCCAGATAGGACAGGCTCAGAACCATGTGAGTACAACATCCCATAATCACAAGTCCCATTGATGTACTTGAGAATCCTCTTGACTTGATTCAAGTGGCTCACTTTGGGCTCTGCTTGGTATCTAGCACACACTCCAACTGCATAGGAAATGTCAGGTCTACTTGCAGTAAGGTATAGAAGACTGCCTATCATGCTTCTATATAAACATTGATCAACACTGTGCCCTCCATCATCTTTGGTTAACTTTAGATGAGTGGGAGCAGGAGTTCTCTTGTGCCTAGCATTATCCATACCAAACTTCTTAACTATGTTTTTGGCATACTTGCTTTGGGAGAGAAACATAGAGTCCTCCATTTGGTTGACTTGCATTCCAAGAAAATAAGTCAGTTCCCCAACCAGACTCATTTCAAACTCAGATTGCATTTGGTGAACAAAATGTTTTACCATTTGCTCTGACATTCCACCAAAAACTATATCATCCACATAGATTTGAGCAATCATGATTTTGCCGTCTTCATCCTTCACAAACAAGGTCTTATCTATCCCACCTTTTCTGTATCCATTTGAGGTCAGAAATTCAGTCAACCTTTCATACCACGCTCTAGGTGCTTGCTTCAACCCATACAAGGCTTTCCTCAACTTGTACACATGCTTAGGTTGGTTAGGATCACAGAACCCTTTAGGTTGTTCCACATAGACTTCTTCATTTAAGTAGCCGTTCAAGAATGCACTCTTCACATCCATTTGGAACAGTTTAAACTTCAGAATGCATGCTACACCTAACAACAATCTGATGGACTCAAGCCTAGCAACGGGTGCAAACATCTCATCAAAATCAACCCCTTCAACTTGAGTATATCCTTGAGCTACTAGTCTTGCTTTATTCCTAGTAATTACTCCTTTCTCATCAGACTTGTTTTTGTAGATCCACTTAGTACCAATGACGTTGGTCCCTTCAGATCATGGAACTAGCTCCCATACTTCATTCCTTTTAAACTGCTCAAGTTCATCTTGCATGGCATTGATCCAATATTCGTCAGTCAGGGCTTCTTTCACATTCTTTGGTTCAACCTTGGATACAAAACAGGAATTTGAGCTAATTCCCCTTGACCTGGTAGTCACACCACTATTGGGATCCCCTATGATAAGATCCTTAGGGTGGTTTTTCTGAATTCTGATAGATGGCATTTTGGTGGGTGCATCTACCTCACATTCAGGAGGAGATTCCTGTACTTCTTCAGACTTGACTGGAGTGTCTGTTGAAGTATCAAGGAATGTTCCAACATCCTCTATGACATCAGTTCCTTCCTCTTTATCATCCACAATAACATTTATGGATTCCATCAGGACATTGGTCCTGTGGTTGAACACTCTGTACGCTCTGCTGTTAGTTGAGTATCCCAGAAATATACCCTCCTCACTTTTGGGGTCCATTTTCCTTCTCTGTTCACGATCTGTGAGAATGTAACATTTACTTCCAAAGATATGAAAGTACTTCATAGTGGGTTTTCTACCTTTCCATATTTCATACAGAGTGGAGGAGGTTCCTTTTCTCAAGGTGACTCTATTGTGAACGTAGCAAGCGGTATTCATAGCTTCAGCCGAAAAGTGCATAGGGAGCTTCTTTGCATGGATCATAGCTCTGGCAGATTCTTGAATAGTTCTATTTTTCCTTTCAACTATCCCATTCTGCTGAGGAGTTATAGGAGAGGAGAACTCATGACTTATTCCTTCAGACGAGCAGAACTCATCAAACTTGGAATTTTTGAACTCCGTACCATGATCATTCCTAATTCGGACAACACAACTGTCCTTTTCCCGTTGAAGTCTGATGCACAGGTCTTTGAATACATCAAATGTATCTGACTTCTCTCTGATGAAGCTTATCCACGTGTATCTGGAATGGTCATCAACCACCACGTATGCATATCTCTTTCCACCCAGACTTTCAACCTGCATAGGCCCCATTAAGTCCATGTGCAACAGTTCCAGAACTCTGGAAGTTGTAGGATGTCCCAGCTTCGGATGTGACATCTTGGTTTGCTTGCCCACCTGGCATTCTCCACAGACTCTCATCAATAAGCAACTTTGGAATGCCTCTGACTGCTTCCTTGGATATGATCTTCTTCATTCCCCGTAAGTGGAGATGTCCAAGGCGTCTATGCCACAGCTTCACCTCCTGTTCTTCCTTGGCTGAGGAGCAGATTGTGGAGAAGTTTGAGACTTTAGGTTCCCACAGATAACAGTTATCTTTGGATCTGGATCCTCTCATAACTTCCTGATTGTCTCCATTTGTCACAATACATAGCTCCTTAGTAAACTGAACATAGAACCCTTGATCACACAGCTGGCTTATGCTGATGAGGTTTGCAGTTACTCCTCTTACTAACAGCACATTATTCAGTTCTGGAACTCCAGGGCAGTCCAGCTTACCCACACCTTTTATTTTTCCTTTAGCAGCATCACCAAAGGTCACATAGCTGGTAGTGTGAGGTTGTATATCCACCAATAGATTCTCCATACCAGTCATATGTCTTGAGCAGCCACTGTCAAAGTACCAATCTTCTCTGGTAGAAGCCCTTAGAGCTGTGTGAGCTAACCTAGCATACCATTGTCGCTTCTTGATGGGGACATTGTGCCTATAAGTCTTATGCTTAGGTCTGTCATGAGGGGCTTGGTTAGGGTAACCATGAAGCCTGTAGCAGAAGGCTTTTATGTGGCCAAGCCTACCACAGTGGTGACATCTCCATTGTTGGAATTTCCTCTTTTGATGATTACTCATCCTGGTTCCCTGATGTTAAGACATTGGGTGTGACCTTCGCTTGAATTTCTGAACTTTAGCCTTTGAGCGTTTGAGTTCAGCTGAGGATTTTTTCACAAAACCTAAACCAGTCATGGTTCCAGACTTATGTCCCACCTTTAGGATCTCTTCCAACGTGTCAGTTCCTTTATTCAACATTCTGATAGATTTAGTCATCTGCTCTAGCTTAGATGTCAGCACAGATATCTCACCATTCAGACCATCTATGACTTTCAGCTGCTTTTTATTATCAGCTTCCAGCTCCTTGATGCGCTTCTTCTGCTTTTCACCTTGTACACGGACTTCTGCACTGGTGACACATAGCTCCTTATATGATGTAGCAAGTTCATCAAGGGTCAGATCATCTGCACTTGAATCATCATCAGTGACACAAACACTAGTTAGTGCAGTGACATGTTTAGCAGATTCTCCTTCAGATTCACTCTCAGAATCTCCCTCAGACCATGTGACAGCCAGCCCCTTCTTTTGCATCTTGAGGTAGGTAGGGCATTCAGCTCGAATGTGTCCATAACCCTCACATCCATGACACTGGATTCCCTTGCCTTGGTTGAACTTTTCTTCAGAAGTTGATTTTTTCCTTATGTCAGACGGGATGTTCTTGACATTTGGTCTACCTCTTTGATCAATCTTCTTCATGAACTTGTTGAACTGTCTCCCAAGCATGGCTATGGCTTCTGATATGCTTTCATCACCTCCAGTATATCCTGCTTCTGACTCCTCTTCAGAATTTGATACAAAAGCTACGCTTTTGCTCTTCTTTTCAACATTCTCGCACATCCCCATTTCAAAGGTTTGGAGAGAACCAATGAGCTCATCCACCTTCATGTTGCAGATATCTTGAGCCTCTTCTATTGCAGTGACCTTCATGGCAAATCTCTTAGGTAATGACCTGAGAATCTTTCTTACAAGTTTCTCTTCAGCCATTTTCTCCCCTAAGCCACCAGAGGTGTTTGCAATCTCAAGAATATTCATGTGAAAGTCATGAATAGTCTCATCCTCTTTCATCCTCAGATTTTCAAACTTGGTGGTCAGCATCTGAAGTTTGGACATCTTCACTTTGGAGGTGCCTTCATGAGTTACCTTGAGGGTATCCCACACATCCTTGGCCAGCTCACAGTGGTGCACTAGTCTGAAGATGTTCTTACTTATTCCATTGAACAATGCATTCAAGGCCTTAGAATTTCCAAGGGCTAATGCCTCTTGCTCCTTGTCCCATTCTTCTTTAGGGATCTGCACACTGACTCCATCCTCACCTGTCTTCGTTGGATGTTCCCATCCTTTGTTGACAGCTCTCCAGACTTTGCTATCTAGAGACCTTAAGAAGGCTATCATACGAGGCTTCCAGTCATCATAGTTAGAACCATCTAGCATGGGTGGTCTATTTGAGTGTCCTACATCCTTGTCCATGGTACTAGAAAGTAACTTCCCTAGATCTCACCCAAAACTTAACAGGCAGGGTGCCTGCTCTGATACCAATTGAAATTCTAGTTAACAGACTTTCGATGTCACACGGGTTATTATGACATCCAATTCTGCGCAGACAAGGATTATGCAGAAAAATGTAAGTGCAGTAAATAACACGAGTAATTGTTTACCCAGTTCGGTCCAACATGACCTACGTCTGGGGGCTACCAAGCCAGGGAGGAAATCCACTATTAGTAGTATTAATTCAGACCTTAAACCAACTGTTTAACCCTATCACTTAATACCTACCCAATGCAATTTCAATCTTACACGAAGATCAGAGTTCCTACTCACTCCCCCTCAATCACCTCAGTGATTACTACCTTTAATCAATATTAAAGACAATTTTGAAGTCACACTTCAAACAACTCTTGATTGTGCTTAACAGTTTTAATTAAGATACACAGCACTCATGCTTCAAAGCTTAGAGTGACACAACACTTAAAACTCAATGAACACCCTATACCAATGCAATCATCTACGTGATAATAGCTTGGCTTTCAAGATATGTCTAATACAAGACTCACAAAAATACAGCAGTGAAGTATGATGGACACACTAAATCTTCATGCCTCAAAATCCCTAGTTCTGAATGGAGGAATGACTTCCTTTTATATTGCAGCACTTGGGCCTTGTACTTGTATTCTCCTGAATTTAAGGTCACACGAGTTCCCCTAAATTCCAAATCTAGGTTACTAACAAATAGGCTATTTGTTAGGTTCATTAAATGTAGCTTGGTTGTTGGTTTCCTGGATTTTCTCTCAGCTGTTGAATCCCTGAAGAATAGCCTGAGAAAAATGCTGAAACAGAAAAACTAAACAACCTACAATTTAGCATATGCTGTCAGGAATGAATGTCACAACATTCAGCTTGACATCAAGGACCATATGCTAAGTCTGTTTTTCCTGAAAACAGACTGTACAAAATTTGCTGAACTGTACAGGACCAATCTGTCCATTCTACAGTAACAGCTTACATTAATAAATGTCAAAGCATCCAATTTGACATTTGCACATTTAGCCTTAAGTCAGTTCTGTTATCCTCTTGAAGAACAGACTGAGAAACATACTGAAGTGTAGCAGAACATCACTCTGTCTATTGTTCAGTATATGCTGTCAATGATGAATGTCATAACATCCAGTTTGACATTCAGATAGTAGGCCTTATGCCAGGTCTGGTATTTCCTTGATAACCAGACTGAAAATAAATATTGGGTTCTAACAGAACACCAACTGTTCTATTCCTTAGTATCTGCTGATAGGGATGAATGTCACAACATCCAATTTGACATTCAATACATCCTGTATTAGCTAATCCTGCAGTAAACTACTCAAGTATGTCATGACATCAGTCAAGACATCAGAGTATAACTAGATATTCTAACCTACAATGCAGTCACACAAACACCTCCACAGCATGTCATGACATCAGTCAAGACATTAGAATCCAGCTAGTGTTTTACCATACAATGCAGCCAATTGAACACCAACAACTATTTTGAAAGGAAGGCCCAAAGTTGTTTATTTTCATGCTTTGGATGATATAATCAAAGGCAAGCTTGCTGCTTGGAAAGTTAATTTTCTATTTGTTACTGGTAAAGTGCAGCTGGTTAGGTCTGTCATTCAAAGCATGACAATATATTCCATAATGGTTTATTCTTGGTCTGTTAGTCTCATTAAGATGATGGAAGGTTGGTGTAGGAACTTCATATGGAGTGATGACATTTACAAAAGGAATTTGGTGATAATGACTTGGAAGCATTGTTGTAGAGATGTGAGGGATGGTGGCCTTAGTATTAGATCTTTGAGGATCCTTAATAAGGCTTCTGATTTGAAGTAGTGTTGGAGTGTTTTGAATGATCATGAGGATTGGGCCAGAATCTTGAGGATAAGAGTCTTTAAGAGAGGCAGGCATGTGAAGTACCATGTTTTCTCATCTATTTGGACAGGGAGCAAAGCTTATCAAGTAGTCAAGAAAAATTAAATATGGATGGTTGGTAATGGAGAGAATATTAGTCTGTGGGGAGATAATTGGTGTGGTAAATATCTGAATGATATAATTCAAATTTACGGGGGAAATGTTGAGCAATTACAAGCAAATTTGAAAGATATTATTCATGAAGAAAAATTTATTCTTCCTTCAGGGTAAATTAGGCTTTGTCCTATCTTACCTAAACTTACTACTAGTGTCTTTTCACTACGCCAAACAAGACCTTAGACAACGCTTTTTTTGGCCTTAGACAGCGCTTTAAAGCGCTGTCTAAACCTCCGCTGCTAAAGGTTTAGACAGCGCTTTTTTAAATCTTAAAAGCGCTGTCTAAGCCCCCCCCCCCCCTTAGACAGCGCTTTGGCCAAAAGCGCTTTCTAAGACCCTCCTATTTTAATTTTTTTAGGTATACCTTAGACAGCGCTTTTGGCCAAAGCGCTGTCTAAGGGGGGGGGGGCTTAGACAGCGCTTTTCAAAAAGCGCTGTCTAAGCCCCCCCTATTTTAATTTTTTTAGGTATACCTTAGACAGCGCTTAAGGCAAAAGCGCTGTCTAAGGGGGGGGGGGGGGGGGGCTTAGACAGCGCTTTTCAAAAAGCGCTGTCTAAGCCCCCCCCTTAGACAGCGCTTTTGCCTTAAGCGCTTTCTAATCCCCCCTTTAGACAGCGCTTTTTACAAAAGCGCTGTCTAATGTATACGAAAATTTTTGAAGCTTTTGTTTTAAACCACATTTTTTCCAGGTTTATAAACCATAATTTCTACCTGTTTTCAACCAGATTTTGACAGACAGTTATCACATTTTATACATGCCATTTTGGCCTTTTTTCTAACAATTTTTGGCTAACAAATATATATATATACCAATTCAAACCAATTTTGCCTTAAATGTATCAAAATATATACAAATTTATGTACACATTTACAAGTCATTACATATACTACAAATGTACACATTAATTACACAAATTTATGAAAAAACTTTGAGCTCTATCATGAATTGACACCACTCCTCTTTGATTTCGTCCACTTGATCCTTTGTATAAAATGCACACTTGAATTCCTCAAAGTACTACATAATAATATAACATATTTTGAATTAATTCCAACTATTTAATTATATGAGATATGTGTAAATATAAAAATAACTCATAAGTTAGAAATACATACATCGGTGGGAATCACTAATCGGCCCAAAGCAAGAGTATCTCGCATAAACCTCAACACGAAATACCCGCAATCTATTTGATTACGTTGTTGAGGACACTACATGAAAAAAAAATATGGATTATAAATCCTAAGTTTTATCAAGTGTCATCACTAATATAATAAAAAATGTGGTAATTAAAAATATACCGCCACTTTAATCCATGTAATGCGGTTGGCGCTCCTCCTTGAGGTTTGGATATCTCGTTGGGCCCGAAAAGCTTGTAGGACGCTAATAAAATAAAAATGAAGCAATTAGAACAATTCACATAAACTAAGAAAATTTTTGAACATTCTCACTTACGTGTCAATTAGGTCCTTCATATCCGGGTATGTTGTCCAATCATTTCCTAACGAGTCAAGATAATACACAATTTCTCGGATAGGATTGATTGCGAGCAACAACCAATGTCCACTGTAATGATTAGGCAAATGTTAGATGGTAACTTGGAAAATAATTATAATAGATGAATTTAGAATGAAATGCTAACCCGGTATTAAACGGTATAAAAAACAACTTCTCCGCATCTTTATTGTCATTGAGGATCCGAAGAACGTACTCCATCACGGTATCCGGTCTACTTAAGATTAAACCTAAGTTAACGGTCGCGGGTGCTAAGAATCCGAATGACTCGTCCAAATCATTGGGGCGCATCATTTTGTCATACAAAAACCTAATATTAAAACATCATTAACACCTCTTTTGAAACATAAAGTAAACCGGATTAACATAAAGTAAACATCATTAACATAAGTTGTTTAATTAATAAAACAAAGTAGACCGGATTTACCTAATATATGTATTGACAACGGTGACGCCGATTTCTTCATGATTAAAAACTTGCATGAAGTCTTCATTACCAATCATTTGGTCGTGAGCAAAGCCGAAAATCCCTTCCTCCATATGTACAGTCCGAACACCTCCGGTCGGTATATCGGTCATCTCTAGAAATGTCCTGAGGCACGACCTATACTTGGTGGTAGGTTTTTTCCTAGCTACGGTCTTCTTAGCACCAGAACTTTTTACCCGTGCGGAGGCGTTCCTAACCTCCTTTTTTTGTTGTGCGGAGGCATTGCTAACCTCATTTTCTTGAACCTACATGTCATATAAATAGTTAGATCAAATTAAGAATGTAACAACTTCCATGAATATATGTCATATAATTGTATATTACCTCTTTTCTTGATTTGGATTTTGTGGGAGTCTATTTAACATAATCAAGGAAAATATGTAAGTAAAATTTTAAGCATAAATTTTAAACTTTGAATATACACATTAAAGTTAACATAAGTTTTAAGCATACCTCATATCCTACGCATATGAGGTTTGTCGGCCATGCAACAAACGAACCTACTGCTTCGTGCACCGTTGTTGCATCCGAATCATCGCTAGGATATGGTAATGCTGCATTCGGCTCAACTGCAATATCAACTGATACCTTCAAACATCCAGCAGGGAGCTCTCTAGTGTGGAGTAATACTCCGCTAACGTTATGCACTTTTCCCTTGCCAACCATCCGATAGTATGGTGACGACAAATACAGCTGACAATGGGAAATGCCCTAAAACCAATAATAACAAGAAATCGTTAATGTGTATATATGTCAAATACATAATTTAAGCAAATAGTTCAATTTAAGACAATTATATGTAATTACCTCTGGAATGTTCGGCTGAAAGGTACAGTTGATACTGTTTTTGTCCGAAGCATCTCTGTATACCGTTGAGGCGCTAGCCTCTCTTTCTCTCCTCAATGCATCAAGCTCAGCTTGCATGGCTTCCAATCTTGCATGAAGCTCCCGATTACTAGGAGCCTTTCCTTTTTTAACACTGAGGGAGGTCGGAGTGACTCCAAATCCCTTACCCCTCACCCGACCAGAATACTCAGGGACATCTAATGCCCGACTAAGTATGCTCTTAGTATCATCGGGAGATAGAGACTGAGATAGCTCCTCCTGAAAAATCAGATGAATACCGTATACTTGTCAAATATTTGTGTATAAAAATGTTATTCAATTAATGAAAAAATGTTATACTTACACATTTCTGGTATACGTTTAAAACTTCTTCTTGAGGAACTCCAGATTTGCCCACACGGGCTTCCTTCCACAAAACATGTGCAGGAAGAGTAGTTTCTGAACTTTCCTCCTTCTGCAGCTACACATTAAGTCATACAATTTGATCAGATAAAACTAATATATGATGAACAAATTTGTTTTCGCAATTTATAAATACTTACCATGGATTGTTCTAAGCGTCCATATCCGACACGTCCTTTTCGGTACGGATATGCGGGACTTGATGCTCTTTCCCGATTTATAGCACTTATTCTTTGAAAAGTCGGGTCTTGTCTTTTGGATTTGAAAGCTTCCCATTCTTCAGCCGATATCAAACTTTCATATTTTCTAGGAAGCTCCGCATCCACAAAATTACCATCCGCATCCTTAAGGAACTTGGATGATAAAAATGTCTGAAACCCTCTAAGAAGCTTTCCGGCCAATTTCATACAAAACCCTTTTCTTTCTTCTTCGATGTTAAAACATCGCTAAGAAAAACATACAGATTGATAGTTAGTATCGGTAATTGAAAAAACATAATTGATACCGTATAATTAAGGGCCAAATGATTGTACCTTTATCTCACTCCAAATTTTTTCTTTGGACTCTTTCAACTCTTTATTTCTCCAATCATCACATGTAATGGGAATTTCATTCCTTACTAGTGCACCGATGAAACTAGTTAAGGTATGCCCATTAGGTTCTATAAGTTGTCCCTGGTTGTTCCAAGAGACATCTAGTATGATGCCTCGAGATCTTCCTTGGACCACCCTTCGCATTACTGTGATGCCTCTTCGAATTTCTTCTTCCGCGGATACTTTACTAACTTCCTCATGTTGGTCATCAGCCATGTCTAACCTGTAATAAACCAAGGAAACCATCAAATATCAAATATAACTTATAATCAAAACAATTGAAAACAAAAAAATAAAGAAATCATGCATTATCAGATATAACTTATAATCAAAGCAATTGAATACAAAAATATAATGAAATCATGCATTATCACATATAACTTATAATCAAAACAAATGAAAAAATAAATAAAGAAACCATGGATAATTTACCTAAGTCACTAACATCTCTTTCTTTTCTTTGTTGGAATATTAATCACTTGTTTCTTAGCAATGCGTACGGATGAATTGATCCAAATTCCCTCATTATGATCGTTTCTTATATATGACTCATCCGGTATAAGATCCTCAACTTCATCATTTCTATTCAACTCATTCCGTCTAATGCATGACTCATTCTCAACATCAATATCACATTGATCGACACCGCTATCATCAGTCACTTTGTTAGAGAAAAGCACTATAGACCATTTTGTACTCTTCGGGTCATTCACATAGAACACTTGTTTAGCTTGAGATGCTAGAATAAAAGGTTCATCTTTGTACCCCACCCTAGTAAGATCAACTTGCAAAAATCCAGACTTATCCATTCGTATGCCACTACTATTCACCCACTTGCAACCAAAGATGGGAATCTGAAACTTCTCGTAATCAAACACCCAAATGTAGTGTTGGTAAGATCTCGGGATCGATCACCTTACTACAAATTGACCTAAAGAAAAAACACAATTTAGTTATGGCACTTCTTACTTTTTCTGGCAAAATAGAACGTATACCTATCGGTAGAAAATGTTCCATTATAACATGGCAATCATGTGTCTTCAAATTCTTCAACTTGAGGTCTTTCATAGAAACAAGTCTTCTGATATCAGATGAGTATCCTTCTGGAACCTTAACTTCACTCAGAGACTTACACAAATTTTTTTTCTCCTTTCTAGATAAAGTAAAAGCAGCAGGTGGTAGATATGTTCGTCTTCCTTTCTTCACGGGTGCTAATTCAGTTCTCATTCCCATTTTTAACATGTCCTCCCTTGCTTTAAGGCCATCCTTAGACTTGCCTTTTATATTGAGTAATGTACCGATAACACTTTCAAATACGTTTTTTTCAATATGCATAACATCGAGAAAATGTCTCACGTACAAAGACTTCCAATATGGCAATTCAAAAAATATCGACCTTTTCTTCCACCCACCTTTCACAATCTTATGTGCAAAAGGCTTGCCAAACTCAGTACGCACATCTTTCACCTTTTCAAAAACTTGTTCACCTGACAATGCGGGTGGAGCTCTACGATGTTCGGTGTCTCCATTGAATGCTTTTCTCCACCCACGGTAGTGATGTTTAGAATGTAAGAATCTACGATGACCGAGAAACACATTCTTCTGGCAAAGTTCCAATCGAATCGTATCGGTTCCGTCTTCACAAACAGGACACGCACGTTGACCTTTAATGCTATACCCAGATAGATTCCCGTATGCTGGAAAATCATTAATTGTGCCAAACAACATCGCCCTCAAATTGAAACTTTCTTTCCTATATCCATCATAAACCTCCACACCGTTCTCCCACAAAATCTTTAAATCTTCGATCAGAGGTGTCAAGTATACGTCTATGTCATTCCCTGGTTGTTTAGGCCCAGAGATTAACATAGATAACATCATGTACTTACGCTTCATACATAGCCACGGAGGTAGGTTATAAATCATAAGAATCACAGGCCATGTGGTATGTGAGATACTTTGAAGACCATGTGGGTTCATTCCATCAGTAGATAATGCCAATCGAAGGTTTCTTGCTTCTGATCCAAACTCAGGATAATCATTATCAATCTTCGACCACTGTGGTGAATCAGCCGGATGCCGATACATTCCATCAATAATTCTTTCATCTGCATGCCAAGTAAGATGTCTTGCATCGGTTTCACTACGAAACATGCGCCTAAATCTCGGAATTATCGGAAAATACCATAAGACTTTTGCGGGAGATAATCTTTTCTTATATCGAGACAAACCGCATTTAGGGCACTCAGTTAACATTGCATATTCGTTACGAAACAAAATGCAATCGTTAGGACAAGCATGTATCTTATCATAGCTCATGCCAATAGAGCACAACATTTTTTTTGCCTCATAGGTTCGATTAGGAAGAACATTATCATCCGGTAGCATTTCTCTCATAAGGGCCAACAACTCTGTGAAACTTTTATCCGACCATCCATTGCCCGCCTTTAAGTTGTACAACTTTAATACCGCAGAAAGTCTTGAGAATTTAGTGCAACCTTTGTACAACGGTTTCTCTGCATCGCTTACCATCCTCTCAAACATTTCAGGACAATCATGAAGATCTTCTTCCAGTGCTTCTACAATCTCTTCAACTCGATCACAATCGTATGTTTCCGTGTCTTTGTCGTATGAAGCATAGGTCGTACTACTTTTTCCACTCGATTCAACATTCTCGTTAATTTTCTCACCATGAAATATCCAACACTGATAACTTTGATCAATTCCATGCCTCAGCAAATGCGATTTCAATCCATGTGCGTCAACCTTACCAATATAACAACAACGCAAGCAAGGACAATGCATTCGTCTGGGGTTTTCAGCGTGTTGAACAACATACTTAACGAATTCCAAAACCCCACTCTCGTACTCTTTGGTCATTCGATCGGCACAGATCCATGTTTTATCCATGGTTTTCCTACTTATTAAAGTAAACAATTAATCTAGACGAAAATACATAACTAAGGTAGTATCTTTGAACATTCAACTGATCAAAACTATTATTCCATAGTAGTTTCAATGAACATTCAAATTGATTTCAAAATACATTCACCAAAATCCATTTAACATCCTAACTAGTATTCACCTGTCACCAAACTTTGTAGCTTGTTCTTTTCAGACTAGCATGAGTTAGTAAATTGATACACTAACTACTACTTTAACTCCTATTAGCATTTCAATAACTGATTTCAAAATACACTAATAAACCTTGTCCATTCAATATTAACTAACTTACTAACTTTATTTGCCAATTCAAACATGACTAACCAACTTTCCTAAATAACTAACTGAATCACATTTCAAATTTCATAACAGTCCTACTAACAAAATTGTTCTAATTAATCTCTAACAGTCTCTGACACATAATTAACAGTTTCATAGCTAACTATCGAATCAACTCAACTAACAATCATATTATCAATAACCAACTAACTACTTTTCACTAACTTACTAACTTAACTAACATTTCAAACTAACACTTTAATTCCCTAAACACTAACTGATTCAACTTCAAAACCAACATTCAACCCTAAGGCAACAGAATAAACTTCAAAATCTCAAAATTTGGGTCATTTTATATAACTGAGTTTTCACACATAATACAGAACCAACATTGGTGATACAGAAAAATATGACTGAGTTTTCAATAGAACCAACATTGGTGATACAGAAAAATACAGAAAAATATAAAATGGGGCAAGAGTTTTCACACATAATGTTCATCTATAACACATTATATAAAATCAAATATCACTCACAAACCATAAACATTCACATATGCAAGAATGAATACAATGTAGTCATTACCTCTACTTCAACATGCATGTGGTACCAAAGTTATTTAGGGTTTGAGAAAGAGACTTACCAAGGTGTGGTTATGGTGAGAAGTACGTGAGCACCGCCGGTACAGTGAGAAGGAATGGTTTGTTTCGCTGCCGGTATAGTGAGAAGAAATACGTGAGCACCGCCGGTACCAAAGTTATTTAGGGTTTGTTTCCAGAGAGAAATACGTGAGCACGGCCGCCGAGAGTGAGAAGGTAGGGTTATTGTGTGAGTTGAGAAGAAGGAAAACAAAAGCGCTTTTGTGGAAATGGCGTAAGTTTTTGAGGTGAGTGAAGAAGAGGGAAAACAAAAGAACAGAGAACGAAAGCGCTTTTGTGGTCTGAAATTTTATTTTAATAAGACCTTAGACAGCGCTTTTGTGTAAAGCGCTTTCTAAGGTATGCCTAAGACAGCGCTTTCCAAAAGCGCTTTCTAAACCCCCCCTTAGACAGCGCTTTTGGTTTTAATTTTTTTTTTTAATTTAAAGACTTTAGACAGCGCTTTACCAAAAGCGCTGTCTAAAGTCTATATTTATAAGCGCTTTCTAAAAGCGCTGTCTAAGGAGGGGTCTTAGACAGCGCTTTTAGAAAGCGCTGTCTAAGACCCCCCATTAGACAGCGCTTTTATTATTTTCTTGGAACATTTTCCGTGTTTGTTTTTAATTTTAACCTTAGACAGCGCTTTCTTTTAAAAGCGCTGTCTAAGATGCGCTGTTAAAAGTCATTTTTGGCGTAGTGTTTAGCCCTTAAAGAAGCGTATAATTTATGTGGCAGGCATCTTAATCATGCTTGGGGGAGAAATATTTGGATCATTGTCATCCCTCCTTCAAAGTCCCTGCTCTTCTGGAGATTGGTCCATGGTAAATTGCCTACTAAGGATAATATAAAAGGTCAGAATACCCTGTTAGTTTGCAATTTATGTTTCAAGAATTCATAATATATGAATCACCTTTATTTTATTGTACTTATGCAAAATATATTTGGAATTTGTTAGGCAATTTCCTGAACAATGGTTCGGTCATTACTAGTTGGAAGAGTGTATGGAGGTAATTGATTATGCACATTCTTCTCAATGTCATGTGGTCATTATAGCTGATGTCTTGAACTGTGTAGTTTGCATATAGTATACAAGAAATCAAGTCAGCTTTCAGAATAAGAAGATACATTGGAAGTCTAATTGTGCCATCATCCTCTCTGTAACCTCCTTATCTGGTAATTTCTCCTAATGTAGAGTTAATTCATCCATTAGGGACTTTGTGTTGTTAAAAAAATTTAAGGTTCATTTTCATCCTTCTTATCCTAAGATGGTTTTGGAGGTTTTATGGTCGCCTCTCCAACATAGTTGGATCAAGGTAAACATTGATGATGCCTATGTTGGAATGCCTTTGTTGGCTGTGTGCGGCAAAATTTTAAGGAATGAATTAGGTGATCACCTTAACAACTTTCGGTGTAATTTGGGGTCTGTTAATGCTCTGTACGCTGAACCCAAGAGGGGAATTTTGGCTATGGAAGCAACTATCAATAGGAAATGGACAAACTTGATGTTGGAAATAGACTCCTCTTTAGTTATTTCATCTTATAGAAACTCTTATGTTATTTCGTGGCGAATAAGGAATATATGGGTTATTTGCTTGTCTAAGTTGCATAATTTCAACTTTTTTGCTTCACACATGTATAAGTAAGGAACCGGTGTGCAAATAAATTAGCTAACATAGGCTTAAAGGTTTCTATTCTTACTTGGTAGAATGAGGTTCACTTTGATGTTTTATTGGATTTTAACAAAAACAAGTTAGGATTATCAAATTATATAATTAGATAGGTTTGAGGTCAGGTTATTTGCCCCCTTCATTTTTGTACATGTTTTCTTCATTTATTCATGGACTTTTGCCCCTTTTGGTTAAAGTAAAATATATATCAAATCTAAAAATTAAAAAATGATAAAATATGATGAGATGGATAATGGTAGACGAAGAAATATAGTTTAATATTTATTTTGAATTTATTCTTATATGGATGGAGGGTGTTTCTGATGAAGAGATTTCAATCTCCGACAATGATAAAAAAAACATTTTTGATGTTTCCATATGGTCTAAAAGAATAAAAGTTAAATCCAACTTCTTTTATATTTTAATTATTTTGAGTGCCTAAGCAATTGAGTGACATGGAGAATGTTATTGCCTCCGTTTAAAATGATTGTTGTTTTTGAAAATCAAATTTATTTTAAAATGTTGGTCATTTTCACTTTTCAATGTATACATGTGTCGCATTACGCGAAAAACCGGCGGGAAAAGAAGAAACAACAGAGCCGCCACCGTGCGTTATTTATCCCAAAAGAGGGAAAGGAAACGCTCAGAGTAAACCTAGGAAAGAACATGGTCTCGCGACCAAAGAGAATGGGTTCGGGAGTCGGTTATGCGAAGGGAAGGTATTAGCACCCCTACGCATCCGTAGTACTCTACGGGATCCACGCGCAAAAGGAAAGAAAATTGGTTGCTAAACACTGCTCAAACACACACACACTGGCTGAAAGAGACACAAGAAACCGACTGAAACTGACTCGGCAGGATGTCGCATCCTGGGCCTACTTAGTCTATCAGGCATAGACATCAGAGTCGAAGTAGTTCGAAATGGGGAGACGACACATGCTCGCTAGGATATCGCATCCTATGCATACGTATCTTCTTGGACGAAGGAAGAATCAGAGCATTCGTAGCTCAGCTGACACGCACACAAACAAACAAGACACGGGCAAACATGGAGCCTGAATGCCAATCACTGGGCTTACATCAGCATCCGAACCCAAAACACACGCACACTGGAACCCAAATGCCACTCGATGGACTTACATCAGCTTCCAAGCACACAACAACACAACAAGTTAATAGGGAGTCGGGGACTCGAGCCTATAACTGTCAAGCACACACTCAAACAAACAGACAACAGGTTGCTAAGGAGTCAGGCACTCGAGCCTAGCAACTGTCAAACAACACACACAAAAAGAAAAAAGGCGCCCGGAGAGATCAGCTCATCTCCTGCCTACGTACCTCATCTGGTATGAGGATCAGGGCGACGTAGTTCCCCTACGCAGGGAAAAAGAACTAGCCTAACCAGATAACAGAGGGAGACACAACACTAGGGAGACTACGACTCGAGCCTAGATGTTGTCATGCAAAGTCGTCCCTAAGTTAAGGTTTCTAGCTAACTTGCACAGGAAGCAAGCCTATCCTAAACATGACTTGCACAGGAAGCAAGCCACACACACACCTAACTTGCACAGGAAGCAAGGGTCTCGATTGCAACTAGGGCAAGAGAAAGGGGAGGTCTCAATCGCAACGAGGGCGAGAGAAAGGATCACAACGCGGGCGAAAACAAGCAAGGATTAGTTGTTAGTCGTTAGTCAAACTCGACAAGACATCGCATCTCGTGCCTACGTATCTCATCTGGACATGAGAATCAGAGTTGCCGTAGTTCGGCTACGGAGGGACAAAGGTCTCGATTGCAACTAGGGCAAGAGAAAGGGAAAGGTCTCAATCGCAACGAGGGCGAGAGAAAGGAAAAGGCTCGATCGCAACGAGGGCGAGAGAAAGGAAAAGGCTCGATCGCAACGAGGGCGAGAGAAAGGAAAAGGTTCGATCGCAACGAGGGCGAGAGAAAGGAAAAGGTTCGATCGCAACGAGGGCGAGAGAAAGGAAAAGGTTCGATCGCAACGAGGGCGAAAACAAACAAGGATTAGTCTAAACTAAACCTAACTTGCACAGGAAGCAAGTCAAACAAACATACAAGCACAGGTAGCACACACTATATACACACAAGGGGCTCACACAAGGGTTAGGTTTTAGTCGAGGGGTCATATCAACCTCAACAAACAAACCTCTGGAAATGGGTGATGGTGCTCTTAACCTTGACATTGAGAGCCAAGGTGAAGCAGATGAAAGGAGATTAGGGGTGTGCCTCATTGCTCTTATCCCTGGCCAGGGAGAGCATTTGAATATCAGAAGGTGTGGGAGTTCAGAATGGGGGAACTCTATCCACAAGTGACTCTATGGATCTTGGGCTTTTACCCACTATGCATCAACACAGGTAGTGTGAGCAATGTGAGTGACACACAGACTAGCAGGGGATAGGTTGCTTATCCCTTGGGTTCTGCCAATTGCCTCTTCACTTAGGAGGTCTTTGACTATGTACAAGGACAAGATTTAAACATACACAAACATTGCCTCTTAAGGAGGACTTCAGACAGTTGCCTGGCCAAGTAACAGGCCAGGTCTTCCAGACTACATGAAGAAAAAGGGATTACCTCAAAGCAAATTGCTAACTAGCAAAGCAAAGCAAGTTCAAAGAACTTAAGCAACTAATGGTACCTGAAATGGTCAAACAGATCAGTACACAGTTCAAAAGTTTAAGCAAAAGGAAGTAGGAATGAACAGTTAAATCAACAGACAAATGTGCAAAAGCACAAGACCCAAATCATCTGAGTCAAGCCACCTACAAAACAAAGGTTAGCTCATGATAAACAGATAAACCCAATCAACTTGCAAAAGTTTCTTTGAAGCACTTGTAGCTTAACCTGAAACATGAACTCAATTATAAGCCACAGGACCACTAGGACAAGCCTAGGGTCAAAAATAAATGAGAAAGTCAAAACAGCAAGGGATAGTCAACCAAAATCAAGTTTAAACATTTAAGAAGCAAACCCAATTGGTTTCAAGCTCATATCATGCATCAACATCATTTTATAAACAAAAGAAGGCAAAACATGGCAAAAGAGAGCACATAGAAGTCAACAGAAACACTTGGCTCAAACCCAAACATAATCAATTCCAAAAAACATAAAATAATTCATGCTCAATCACAATCCACATAATGACATGCATATAAAATTTCAGCTCATTTGGATCATGGGAAGATGGTCAATTAAAATCAGGAAGTCAAAACAATTTCAAGCATGCACAAAGAAGTCAAACATACATGTATCAACTTCAAAAAATCATAACTCAATGCCAACAGATGAGGAATGGATGGGATCAACACCAATGCAAAGCTCAAGATGTCTAGTATGCACATGTAAAATTCCATGATCATCCAACAAAGTATGAGAATTTCCCAAATGGAATGGCAAGATGTGTCACATAAAGTCAACATTTGACTAGGCAGGGGAGAAAAATCTCAAACAATTAAGAAATGGCATAATTAATTCCAGGAAAATTCACACATCAACTAGACATATAAGAGAGGGTTTATGCAAAATTTCACATTAATTGGAAGCCAGGAAGCATGTCAACAAAAATCATGAAATTGCATATCATTGGTGTGACACACATTGTCACACCCTACTTCAAAAATTCATATCTCACAAACCACATATGATAAATTCAAGAACTCTACATCAAAACAAACATGAATGGGTGTAGATTAACCACAAAAAATTTCAGAGTCATTGGATACATCCTCATCATTTCACAAAAGAATTGGCAAAGGGTACAAAATAAGCATACATGTTAAGAACCCTAAGACCATTAAAAATCCAGCCAATCAAAAAATCAATAAAAATCATGATAAAATAATAGACATCAAACAGGACATGATGCAAAAAATTTCATGAAATTTGGAATTGAATTGAAGATGTTATGAATTTTATAAGATGATGAATCAAATTGGAATAAATAAACAAAATGGTCATGGTTTACTAGGTCAACATGGTTGACCAGTGGCACGGTGGTAAATACCACCCTCACTAATCGAAACGGTGCGCACAGGGAGGGCAGAACAAAATGTTCTTATTGGTCCAATTCCAATAGAACAGTAACAGCAAACAAATACACGTGAAACTCAAACTTTCTGGAAAAAATATTAGGGTTTGCTACAGTAACCATGTGTGTTCATCTTCTCCAAAAATCGTGGAAAACAATCATGCCCAGAAACAGCAGATAAGCATGGCAATTAACATTCATGCAACATCAAACAACAATGAACCAAACACGATTTAAAGGAAATCTGGAAAATGGTTCTAGGGTTTCAACAGCCACAGCATAACTTCATCACTACCAATCAATCATGACAATTTTTTTTCCAGAAATGGACATTGAGCATACCAATGGAATCAGTAAACAACATACAACAAGAATGTAGCATCCCTTTTCACTAATCCATCCTAAGCAAGGCAAATCGAGCAAAGACATATTTGATCACAAAAATTCAATTCCAGATTTCTCATGCATATCTTAACCATTTTAAGTGAGACAAGTTGCAATGGACTCAGCATCAAAAGACCTACCAGAAACATCTCATGATTCTGGAAATAGAGGAGATCGAAAACTTACTTGGATTTGAAGCAAATGGAGAAGCAGTGGTTCTTTGGCTGTTTTGCCTTGAAACAGATCTTCCTTATGGTTTAGAATGATGGATGCTTGAAGTAATCGAGCTCAGCAAGGCTTGGAAATGTCCAAATCAAGTTCCACCATTGTTGTGCTTTGAAGAAAACAGAGCTCGAAATGAGCTTCCAGCTGGGGTTTGAGGTTGTAAAAAGCTTCCAATTGTTGGCCAGATGATGGAGGAACCAATGAATGCTCGAGCTCTTTGAGAATTTTCGCAGAAAAATGCAAAAGTGTGAAAAATGCAAATTGAGAGAATGAGAGTTTTCTGTTGTGTTATGGCTGCTAGCTAGGTTTAGAATGACAGAAAATGTGACTTATATTTGCTGTTTAACATTGGTAATGGAAGTGCTAAACAAGATTAGCTTAAATGAAGAGGTTTTGCCAAATTGCTAATTTTGAACATGTGCACATGGAGGTGTGAAGTCTGGCCGAGTTTGGGCCTCAAACAAGTCTCAAATAACCTTCCAAACAATTCCCAAATGGCCAAATGTGCTGAAAATAGCTAAATCAAAAAGTCAACTTTTGCACCACTTGAATTTAATTAGGACAAGTCCAAAAATGCCATTTTGATCCATAGATTTTTGGTACATGAAATTTATATTTTTGGAAAGAGGAGATGAAATGTGGTTTGTAAGAAAAAACCCCACCAAAATTGGCCAAATGGTTTGAGAGATATGGCCTTTTGAAGTTCAAGATTTTGTGAAAATGATTTGATCATATCTTGACAACCATGCATGGGAATTGAGAGTTCTTGGAATTTTTGGAAATGGGAGAATAAGATCTTCAACTTTCATGTTGGGCAAAAATTCATTTGAAGCTTGTATCATGATGCAAGTTGAGGATCAAGAAGTTTCCATTTTTGGCAGTTAAAATTACAGGTCCAGTTTCTATTTTTGGAAATTTTCTGTTTGGCTTCAAATTCTTCAATGATGTTGATTGCCATGATATATGAGGCCTATTGGGACATGAATAAGCCCTCTCAAACCAAATCCATCCATCAAAACCACAAAATCAACCACAGTTGACCAAGTTTGACTTTCTAGGGTTTCTGACTGACTGTGCATTGACTGATGACTTCTGAGCCTCCAATCTTTGACCTAAACACTTCAAATGGACCTCCAAGTCATGTGAACAAAATGGACCAACTTTAGGGCCTTAGATCCTTGGAAATTGCACTTGCTTGCTTGGTTGACTGATCTCCTGACCAGTTTGACCTAATTTCTTGATTGGCTTGCACTTGAGGCAAATGGATCAATGCAATGCTATGCAGTGGACCATGATATGCTATGACCTAATATGAGAATGTATGTACAATGATAGGTGCAAATTTGAGGTGCTACAGCTGCCCCTATTCAATCAGCTGGGAACCCGAACGGATGATAGCAGCGGCTGTCAGACTTTCAGGGTAAACAGGGATTGAATACTAAGAACCGTAGAATTTGCACAATACAGGGATCCACCAATGGAAACGTCCACTGGGATCTGATACTTATTACTGGGTATTTTTGTTTTTTTGTTTTGTTTTCAAAGGACACGGCCACATCCAGACATCGCAACGACGATGAATGGGAAAAGAAATCACAACTAGATGCCAACGGACAACTAGGAAAAACTCAACGTTTACCAAGACCAACGGAGAGGTAACCAATCATCATCGGATGAATGGAAAGAGATATACAACCATACGTCAGCGGACGTAATGGGAAAAACTCAACGTTTACCAAGACCAACGGAGAGGTAAATCCACATGGGGACAGGTACAACTAGACGTCATAGGACGAATAGGAAAAACTCGACGTTTATCGACACCAACGGAGAGGAGGAATACTTCACTAGGGAAGAAGGACACAACCAAATCATCAACGGATGATCGGGAAAAACTCGACGTTTATCGAAACCAACAGAGAGGTAACTCTGCATGGAGAGGGGTACAACTAGACATCATCGGATGAATGGAAAGAGATATACAACCATACGTCAGCGGACGTAATGGGAAAAACTCAACGTTTACCAAGACCAACGGAGAGGTAAATCCACATGGGGACAGGTACAACTAGACGTCATAGGACGAATAGGAAAAACTCGACGTTTATCGACACCAACGGAGAGGAGGAATACTTCACTAGGGAAGAAGGACACAACCAAATCATCAACGGATGATCGGGAAAAACTCGACGTTTATCGAAACCAACGGAGAGGTAACTCTGCATGGAGAGGGGTACAACTAGACATCATCGGATGACTAGGAAAAACTCGACGTTTATCGACACCAACGGAGAGGAGGAAACTCTACTGGGGAGAGTGAACACAACCAAATCATCAACGGATGATTGGGAAAAACTCGACGTTTATCGACACCAACGGAGAGGAGGAAAACTTCACCAGACATCATAGGACGAAAGGGAGACTCACGTTTATCGACACCAACGGAGAGGAGGAAAACTCAACCAGACATCATAGGACGAAAGGGAGACTCACGTTTATCGACACCAACGGAGAGGAGGAAAACTCAACCAGACATCATAGGACGAAAGGGAGACTCACGTTTATCGACACCAACGGAGAGGAGGAAAACTCAACCAGACATCATAGGACGAAAGGGAGACTCACGTTTATCGACACCAACGGAGAGGAGGAAAACTCAACCAGACATCATAGGACGAAAGGGAGACTCACGTTTATCGACACCAACGGAGAGGAGGAAACTCAACCAGACATCATAGGACGAAAGGGAGACTCACGTTTATCGACACCAACGGAGAGGAGGAAAACTCAACCAGACATCATAGGACGAAAGGGAGACTCACGTTTATCGACACCAACGGAGAGGAGGAAAACTCAACCAGACATCATAGGACGAAAGGGAGACTCACGTTTATCGACACCAACGGAGAGGAGGAAAACTCAACCAGACATTATAGGACGAAAGGGAGACTCACGTTTATCGACACCAACGGAGTGGAGGAAAACTCAACCAGACATCATAGGACGAAAGGGAGACTCACGTTTATCGACACCAACGGAGAGGAGGAAAACTCAACCAGACATCATAGGACGAAAGGGAGACTCACGTTTATCGACACCAACGGAGAGGAGGAAAACTCAACCAGACATCATAGGACGAAAGGGAGACTCACGTTTATCGACACCAACGGAGAGGAGGAAAACTCAACCAGACATCATAGGACGAAAGGGAGACTCACGTTTATCGACACCAACGGAGAGGAGGAAAACTCAACCAGACATCATAGGACGAAAGGGAGACTCACGTTTATCGACACCAACGGAGAGGAGGAAAACTCAACCAGACATCATAGGACGAAAGGGAGACTCACGTTTATCGACACCAACGGAGAGGAGGAAAACTCAACCAGACATCATAGGACGAAAGGGAGACTCACGTTTATCGACACCAACGGAGAGGAGGAAAACTCAACCAGACGTCATAGGACGAAAGGGAGACTCACGTTTATCGACACCAACGGAGAGGAGGAAAACTCAACCAGACATCATAGGACGAAAGGGAGACTCACGTTTATCGACACCAACGGAGAGGAGGAAAACTTCACTAGGGAATGGAGGGCGACGTTATGAACATCGAAAGAGGATGTTTACCGACATCAAAAGAAGACCAGACACTTACGCATGACTGGAAATCACCGAAGGATGGTGTTTACCGACACCAAAGAAGACCAGACACTTACGCATGACTGGAAATCACCGAAGGATGGTGTTTACCTACACCAAAGAAACAACACACGCGGGTGCTGACGGGATACTGACATCCACAAGATGACAGGGCAAGGCTGAACACTTGCAGGGGGTCTCACTGGGGAACAAGGTCACGACAGCGAGCAAACAGGAAGGAACACCAAGAATACCGAGTTGTAGGTATGAAACGGGTGACCGACCAAAGCGTGAATTGGTTTGTTTTCCAAAACTCTCAACATCCTGAAGAGGGCTAGGAAAGCGATCTTGTTAAAGGATGGACACTCGATTCCACAAGGAATACGAATCTTACTCTGCTGGAGATAACAATCGAAAGATTGACCAAAGAGTGCATGAGATATATTATCTATAGCCGTCAAAACGTAGATAATACACTCGCATGGAAGATTATCCATAACCGGGTTGTAGGTTGTTAAATGAATAATCGACCGACAAGAAAGGCATCGGGGTACCAGGACTAGGTATGCAAAAGATGACCAATCAAAAAAGGATAAAGTTGCTTACTCGGAGCAAGCATCCAAAAAGAAGGTGAAAAACCAATGGGGACAATACTGCTTGATCAAGGCAAGTATCCAAAGGGGAAAGAATATCAATACCGCAAAGCGGATACTGATAACTGCAAAGAGGGGATTACATCTACCGGTTTGTAGGCAGAAAACCACGGAAAAGTAACCAGTCATCATCGGGATGAGCACAAAGGGTTAATTCCAACAAGGGGATGAAAGTGGGATTTTACAACTACCAGCTAGTGGGTAGAAAACCACAAAGATAGGACTTACAGCTACCGGTTTGTGGGTAGAGGCCCACAAATTCCGCTGAGGATAAGATGAATGAGTGCCGGTTAGTGAGCAACTATTCATTTATGCCCCAGGGAAGTACAGGAGACAGCCAACAAGAAGCCAATTTAGGATTGATCCAAAAAGGCAGACTGAACAAGACTCATCCTAATGAGGAAAGAACTCAATAGGGAAAACCCATCCCGTGTAGGGAGGGAACGGAAGCAACCGTCATCCACGAGGATGTATCTCAGTGGGGAAATGGCAGGAAAGGATAGACACTTTCTGCTTAAGGGGTTGGCTTTACATGGAGAGATCAGACACACCCATATTTGCTTGAGAAAAAACTACTGGAGAGATATCAACAAAAAGCAGGAGACAACCATCAACAGATACACGGCGACAGTTGCATCATGAGTATCCGAATGCTATGATTATGCATGTATGCATTCTACCTAAAATGTATGATGAATGTTGACAAACAGACATGCTCAACACACAGGTCCGGGAATCAACCATCCGGAGGGAAAACCAGAGTCCTCATCCTGCAGGGGAGGAAGAGCCACAAGAGGCTTCCGGAGGGATCGTCAGTCGCAACCGGAGAACAGAGTTCAACATACAGGCGGATGCGCCACAACAACTTGTGCTGGAAATCAGGGATACCAAGAAGCAACCAGATCTCTGATGAGGATACAAAAGCATTGATAAAGCTCCTTACGCGAACAACTCCACTGGGGGATCTATCTGAGGGAATGCCGGATTACGGGGATGTCGATCCTCCAAATACTGAATCTTCCAAGAAAAGCACCCATGCTGGGGGGAGATGAAGACTGCTCTGCTGGAGAGGCGAAAGTTGAAGTCTTCAGTAAACACTCTGCTAGGGGAGCTGCCCCACAATAATGTCCGAAATAGCAAACTTGCTGGGGATGCCCCACGATAGGGCTCAAACAAACCTATACTGGAGATGCCCCACAATAGGGCTAACAGGGATTTGGAGGAAGAATCTGTACTGTCGGGAACATGAAGATGAATAACTTCAAACGACACTGCATCGGGCAACTTCACTGAGGAGAGACCATACGAGGTTCTGCAGGACAAAGATACAGTCATGCTCGAGATACGAACAATTGTCTTACCTGTTGGTAATCATACCACCCCCGGGAGAGCACTGTGGGTCTCCTAAGTATTCTTCCATCATTGTGAATGTTCACTTTGTTTAAGAAAAATTTTGTGAAAAATTTGTTTATTTTGAAAACAATGATACTTTATCAATTAAAACATGCAAAACGTTTGTTGAGTTGAAACAAATAAGAGTGCAAATAATTGGGTAAAAGCTCAAATAGATGTAATGGAATGGTAGTCTGCAAAGGGCGAGACTCCATGGATCTGTACAAGTTTGAAATCGATGATATATATTGGAGAGGGCTACATTGAACATAATGACCTTTCCTCTACCATTCTGAATTTTCGATGTATTCAAAGCTTCAGTCGACGACGAATCGAGAATCCTTGACGGATGACAGATATAGAGCACAGTCTTGTCAAGATGCAGTTACTTGCCAAATCCCTAATTTTTGCCTAGATTGCTCCAGTGTGAGGTGCTCAATCTAGCGGGATGCGAATTCTCTCTTTTTTTTTAATGTCTCTAACTTTTGCCTGGATCGCCCTTTCGGGTTTTCAATCCACCGAGACGCTCCTTTTTGCCTAAGTCGCCCTTTGGGGTGTTCGACTTATCGAGCTTTTGCTTTTTTTCTTTTTTTTTTTTTGTTTCTAGGCGAAGTATTTCTTGACTGCATCTGGAATTCACAGGACGAGTGAACTTCTCCATCCATTGTTGTAAGTGTCGAGACATTGCCTGAAGAGGCTCTCTTGTCAACACATGGACTTTCATAGCTTGGAGTTCACTTGCCCCTGGAATCGGGCACGAAAGACAAGACTTTCTTGAGCACAAGGTCCCTCGGAACACACGAGGCTTGATCTTCTTAACGCGTGCTTTCTTCACTCTCTGCTGATATAACTTGACCATGACACATGGCAGTTGATCTAATTCAGCATCAGCCAACTTGGGACTTTGAGGGTGCTATTTTCTTTTGTTTTCTTTTGATTTTGCTTTTGATTTCTTTTGATTTTGCTTTCTTTTGATTTCTTTTGATTTTGCACCCTCCTCTTTCTTTTTCCTTTATTTTTTTTTTTTTTTTTTTTTTTTTTGATAATGCCCCAGTTGGCTGTTCTGCTGATTCTCGAGATGCAGCTGAGTGTGATCTTCTTTTCTTGCTCAAGAAATCGGGAAATACCGTCAGGAATCCCTTTAACATCATCTTCTTCCGCTTCGAATACAGGGAATTCAAAATTGGGAGATGACGTCCGATCATTATGTTCAATGGGTTTGAGAAACAACCTGCATAATGATTTTGATATGAAAAACACTTTGAAAATCAAACAAGACAATCGTTATGCAGATGAAAAGATTGCTTTTATTCTTGTTTTTTTTTTTTTTTTTTTAGGGTTTTTTGGTGATCACCAATTTCGTGCAAAAAGCGAAAAGGGAAAACAAATGGAAAAACAAATGTTTAACATGAATTTATTTGAATGAAAATATCATTGCACAAGATGTTGCCAACAATGTCATCACTTCTCCTTTTGGCATGGGAGAAGGGTTTTTAAACAAAGTGATTGTTACTCTGACTTATGAACAACTGTAGGAACGCCCACAGTGACCCAATTGTGACAGACACCACCAGGAATGATGAAATTGTTCAAGTCCTCTGCGTCCTCTTCCAAGATAGCAGCATCCTCTTCTTCAGGTTGATCGTCATGGATGAATCCTCCACTTGCAAACAAACCTTGCTCCTTAAGTGCCCCAGAACAGTAGCCAATGCCAGCCCGGGATTGGTTAACCAGGAATAAATCCATCAACAGCACTAAGTCTGGCAAAATCTCCCTCGAGTTCACAATTCTCTTGCTCAGGATGATCCATCAATCTGGCAGAGTCGGCTCTGGTATAATACCGGCAAAGTGCGTCTTCAAAATAAATGAAGATCGCAGGGTCAGACCACAGGACGGGAGACCGGAACAAAACACCCGCTGATGCAAATGATGCATGAAGTGTTTATGCATATGCTTGTTTTTATTTCAAAGGAACTCGAGGGTTTTATTTGCAAACTTTGAAATATTTAGCATTTTGATCATATATGAGAATATCTCATCAGATATATCAGGTGAAAAAATTTTCCCGGTTTTTTCATGTTTTGAATTTTTTTGCAGATAAACTCCTTTGAGTTCCTTGAAAATTTTCTTTTTTTCTGATGATATGGATGCAGATGAATGCATGCATGCATGAATGCAACAAACACACTCAAGGATCAAGCAAAGCACGCCAAACAAAGGTCGTGGGAAAGCTCATTGTATCCCTAATATCAATCATCCATTTTAGTGGATTTAGGTTTTCACCTTATCGACACCCAAGTTCCATTGATATTAACGGTACATGAACCAGCTCAAACATCCTTAATATCAACCAGCCGCTTTGGTGGATTTTAGGTTTTACCCCTGATCCGGGATCCATTGATATTAACAATGTTTGAACGACTCAACCATGAATCATGGGTTTGTTGAGAGTCACGAGCATGGAGTCTCGGTTAAGAACCACCCAAAGGGAGTGTACTAGGGTTTAAACCTGCCAGACATGTTCTATCAGAGGTTCCCATAATCATCGTTCCATCTCTCGAATATTATCGGAGGAACGAATACTCGTATTCCAAGAATATTCTCAAGAGAAACTCTTATGAGTGTAGTATCGCGTAACAATCGTATCAGAACTGACATCTGAACGACCTCCGCACTACGGTCCTAAAAAATAGGCCAAGATGGGTTTGGTAAACTAAGGTCCTTGGCTTCTGCGGCACATGATTGAAAGAATAATGCCTAACCACAAATAACTTGTGTGACATTATTAGTTCAACATGACCTCCACCAAGTGAATGGTCTCGCAAGTCAACTGGCTAAGGAATACTCCACACCAGTCAACAAGACTATGCCATTCTCCTATCCTAGAGTGCACTCGAGTTCGGGTATTGGACCTCTTACCTCAACTGACTCCCACCCCACAAAGAAAAACAGACAACCAGCCAGGCAGAATGAATAATGAATGAATGCAAACATTAATGCACACAATCAATGCAATCAATAAATGAAATGAACAAATAATGAATGCAATAAATAACCACAACACAAAGCAACTAAAACCCTAACCTAGAGAGCGCTAGGAGAGACTCGCTCAGGGAAGATGGACCAGCATAGGTCAACTTCTCTATTTCCCCAGCAGAGTCGCCAGTTGTCGCATTACGCGAAAAACCGGCGGGAAAAGAAGAAACAACAGAGCCGCCACCGTGCGTTATTTATCCCAAAAGAGGGAAAGGAAACGCTCAGAGTAAACCTAGGAAAGAACATGGTCTCGCGACCAAAGAGAATGGGTTCGGGAGTCGGTTATGCGAAGGGAAGGTATTAGCACCCCTACGCATCCGTAGTACTCTACGGGATCCACGCGCAAAAGGAAAGAAAATTGGTTGCTAAACACTGCTCAAACACACACACACTGGCTGAAAGAGACACAAGAAACCGACTGAAACTGACTCGGCAGGATGTCGCATCCTGGGCCTACTTAGTCTATCAGGCATAGACATCAGAGTCGAAGTAGTTCGGAATGGGGAGACGACACATGCTCGCTAGGATATCGCATCCTATGCATACGTATCTTCTTGGACGAAGGAAGAATCAGAGCATTCGTAGCTCAGCTGACACGCACACAAACAAACAAGACACGGGCAAACATGGAGCCTGAATGCCAATCACTGGGCTTACATCAGCATCCGAACCCAAAACACACGCACACTGGAACCCAAATGCCACTCGATGGACTTACATCAGCTTCCAAGCACACAACAACACAACAAGTTAATAGGGAGTCGGGGACTCGAGCCTATAACTGTCAAGCACACACTCAAACAAACAGACAACAGGTTGCTAAGGAGTCAGGCACTCGAGCCTAGCAACTGTCAAACAACACACACAAAAAGAAAAAAGGCGCCCGGAGAGATCAGCTCATCTCCTGCCTACGTACCTCATCTGGTATGAGGATCAGGGCGACGTAGTTCCCCTACGCAGGGAAAAAGAACTAGCCTAACCAGATAACAGAGGGAGACACAACACTAGGGAGACTACGACTCGAGCCTAGATGTTGTCATGCAAAGTCGTCCCTAAGTTAAGGTTTCTAGCTAACTTGCACAGGAAGCAAGCCTATCCTAAACATGACTTGCACAGGAAGCAAGCCACACACACACCTAACTTGCACAGGAAGCAAGGGTCTCGATTGCAACTAGGGCAAGAGAAAGGGGAGGTCTCAATCGCAACGAGGGCGAGAGAAAGGATCACAACGCGGGCGAAAACAAGCAAGGATTAGTTGTTAGTCGTTAGTCAAACTCGACAAGACATCGCATCTCGTGCCTACTGTCGCATCACGCGAAAAACCAGCGGGAAAACAAGAACAACAGAGCCGCCACCGTGCGTTATTTATCCCAAAAGAGGGAAAGGAAACGCTCAGAGTAAACCTGGGAAAGACATGGTCTCGCGACCAAAGAGAATGGGTTCGGGAGTCGGTTATGCGAAGGGAAGGTATTAGCACCCCTACGCATCCGTAGTACTCTACGGGATCCACGCACAATTGGAAGGAATATTGGTTGCTAAACACTGCTCAAACACACACACACACTGGCTGAAAGAGACACAAGAAAACAGACAAGACTGACTCGGCAGGATATCGCGTCCTGGGCCTACTTAGTCTATCAGGCATAGACATCAGAGTCGAAGTAGTTCGGACTGGGGAAACGACACATGCTCGCTAGGATATCGCATCCTATGCATACGTATCTCCTCGGACGAGAGAAGAATCAGAGCATTCGTAGCTCGGCTGACACGCACACAAACAAACACTGGCAAAGGAAAACGTGGAGCCTGAATGCCAATCACTGGACTTACATCAGCATCCGAACCAAAACACACACAAAGAGGCAAACGTGGAGCCTGAACGCCAATCACTGGGCTTACATCAGCATCCGAACCGAAACACACACAAGAAGGCAAACATGGAGCCCAAATGCCAATCACTGGACTTACATCAGCATCCGAACCAAACACACGCACACTGGAACCTAACTGCCACTCGATGGACTTACATCAGCTTCCAAGCACACAACAAGACAAAACAAAGACACAGGCGCCCAGAGAGATCTGCTCATCTCCTGCCTACGTACCTCATCTGGTATGAGGATCAGGGCGACGTAGTTCCCCTACGCAGGGAAAAAGGACTAGCCTAACCAGATAACAGAGGGAGACACAGCACTAGGGAGACTACGACTCGAGCCTAGATGTTGTCATGCAAAATCGTCCCTAAGTTAAGGTTTCTTAGCTAACTTGCACAGGAAGCAAGCCTATCCTAAACATGACTTGCACAGGAAGCAAGCCACACACACACTTAACTTGCACAGGAAGCAAGCCAAGCAAAACCTAACTTGCACAGGAAGCAAGTCTAAACTAACCCTAACTTGCACAGGAAGCAAGTCAAACAAACATACAAGCACAGATAGCACACACTATACACAAGCAAGTGGCTCAAACAAGGCTAGGTTTTAGTCGAGGGGTCATATCAACCTCAACAAACAAACCTCTGGAAATGGGTGATGGTGCTCTTAACCTTGCCATTGAGGGGCTAAGGTGAAGCAGATGAAAGGTGAGTGAAGATAAGACTTCACAGCTCTTATCCCTGGCCTGGGAGAGCTTAAGACAAGAATGTGTGGGTTCAGAAAGTGGGAACCCTTCTACACATTTAAAACTGACTCAACTGTACAATTGTACAAGATCTTGGGTTTGTATCTGCAATGCATCAACACAGTGGTGTGAGCAAAGCAGATGACACACAGAATAGCAGGGGATAGGTTGCATATCCCTTGGGTTCTGCCAATTGCCTCTTCACTTAGGAGGTCTTTGACTCTACGCAAGGACAAAGTAAACAGTCACAAACATTGCCTCTTAAGGAGGACTTCAGACAGTTGCCTGACCAAGTAACAGGCCAGGTCTTCCAGACTACATGAAGATTAGAAATATACCTCAATGCAAATTGCTTATACAAGCAAAGCAAAGCAAAAGTTCACAAGGAACTGAGCAACTAAAAGCACCTGAAATAGTCAAGCAGACATTAGTATACAACTTCAAACAAAGCAAAGAGAAACAGACATCATCAGTTAATCAGAAGCAAATGGATATGCAAGGCACAAGGCTCAAGGCATGTGAGCCAAGCCACCTACAAAACAAACAAGTTAGACAATGATATTTAGGCAAGCTCAATCAAAAAGAATTGGTCTCATTGGTCATTTGTTGGTCATCCTGAAAACACAAGCTCAAAAGTGAGTAACAGGACCACTAGGGCAAGCCTAGGGTCAAAAGAGAATGAAAAAGTCAAAACAGCAAAGGGCAAGCATTCAAAATCATGTTTAATCAATCAAAAAACAAATCCAATTGGTTCCACAATCATATCAATCATCATCATCATTTCATGAACAAGTTAGGTCAAAGCATGGCATTTAGAAGCTCATAGAAGTAAACAGCAAGACTTAACTCAAAACCAATCATAATCAATTCCAAAAATCATCAAATAATTCATGATCAATCACAATCCATAACATGACATGCATATCAAATTTCATCCCATTTGGACAAGTGGAAGGCAGTCAATAAAAATCAGAAAGTCAAGGCAATTTTGAACATGCTCAAAGAAGCCAACCAAACATGCATCAACTTGAAAAATTCATAAATCAGAGATGGCATATGATAAATGAATGGGACTAAAACCATGGCAAAGATGAGGATGTCTAGTTATCTCATGTAAAATTTCATGTCCATCTAATAAAGTATGAGAATTTCACAAATGAAATGGGAACATGTGTCACAAAAGGTCAACATAAGACCAAACAGGGGAGAAAATCCCAAACAAATAGGAAATGCCACAAATAATTCCAAGAAAATTCACATGTAAACTAGACACATAAGAGTAGGTTCATGCAAAAATTCAGCTCAATCGGAGGTCAAGAAGCATGGCTATGAAAATCATGAAGTTGGACATCAATGGTGTGACACAAATTGTCACACCCTAATTCAAAAAATCATATCTCACAAACCAGCAATGATAAATTCACAAACTCTACACCAAAATCACCATGAATGTGTCTAGTTTAAACACAAAAAATTTGGGAGCCATTGGATAAAGTATCACCATTTCACAAATGTTTTGGCAAAGTGTACAAAATATGATCACATGTCACAAACCCTCATACCAATTAAAAACCATTCATGCCAAAAATCTGGAAAAAATATGATAATTAAGTAGAGATCATGATGAAGAGAATGCAAAAATTCCCATGAATTTTGGATAAATATTGAGAGCTCTATGATTTTTACAAGATGAAGATCACAAATGAAATTAAAAATGGAAAATACAACATAATTTAATAAGCCATGTGCCACGAGTGGCAAACTTGTAATTCCCAGGCCACTTAAACAAAACGCGGTCGTTTTGGCAAAGGAAACGAAATGTTTCTATTGGTCCGTGCCCATGCAACAGTAACAAATTCATAAAAAAAACCCTAGCCCAGAAATCCGCAGCAAAATGCGCAGTTGGCTATGAAGGCCGCACTTGAATCCGCAGGTAACTGGGTAGCGTTTTTACAGCAACGTATTCATCATCTTGTTCATCATCATCGTGCAAAAAACTTTTCCAGAAATGAATAATCAACATACCAATCGAACAAGCAAATCATATACATCACAAATCCAAAAGCCATTAACCATAAATCATGCTAATCTAGGAAGAATCATGCATAAACAATAATAAACAACAAACTTCATTTTCAAATATCTCACTTATTACTCAACTATTTTGCACGACTCAAAGTCCATGGTGACCAACAAGGCAAGATCTAACTAAATCATGTCATGGTTTTTGGAATGGTTAAGGTCGAGGATTTACCAAATTTGAAGAACAGTTGTGGTGCAGTTGTTGTTTGATGGTAAATGCTTGAAACAGATGTGCCAATAGCTTCCCAAAGATGGATGGTTGAAGGATTTTGGTTCAGCAACTCTTGAAATGGCTTAACTCAAAATCTGCCATTGATGGAGTTTAGCAAAACAGTGCAGCTTTCCTTGCTTCCAGTTGTGATTTAAGGATTCCAATGAGCTCAAGAATGATGGTATGTGATGTAGCAGCAAGAACCAGATCGAGTGCTTTGAGTTTTTTTTTTGACAGAAAGTTCACAAAATGGAAGGATGAGCCAAATGAGAGGAATGGATTTTTTTCTCTTCAATGTGTGGCTGCTGCTAGGGTTTGTAAATGACAGAAAATCATCTTTTAATTCTCTGTTTAAGAGTACAAAACAAAGTCCATGGAAATGTGGGATAGAGTTGTTGAGAAATGTACTTTTTTTTTCAATTTTCAAGCAAGTTGGCATGGGTGTATGTACTGCACGAATTTGGTCTTTCAAACATGACACAAACCACATTTCTGAACTATTTCAATTGGCCAAATGGTTTAAAAATGATTATTTTGAAAAGTCAAAATTCAACTCACTTGAAATTAATTAAGGCAAGTTCAAAAAGGCCATTTTGATTGGTGAAGTTTTGGTGAATGATGGTTACATTTTTGGAAAGAGGGGATCAAATGTGACTTGTAGGAAAAAACCCCACCCAAATTGGCCAAATGGTTTGAGAGATATGGCCTTTTGAAGTTCAAGAATTTTTGAAAATGAATTGATCATAACTTGCCAACCATACATGGGAATTGAGTGTTCTTGGACTTTTTGGAAATGGGAGAACAAGATCTTCAACTTTCATGTTGGGCAAAAATTCATTTGAAGCTTGTATCATGATGTAAGTTTGAGGATCAAGACTTTCCATTTTTGGCAGGTTTCAATTACAGGTCCAGTTTCCATTTTTGGAAATTTCTGATCTGGCTTCAAATTCTTCCATGATGGTGTTTGACATGATATATGAGGATTATATGGACATGAATGAGACCTCTCAAACCAATTTCCATCATCAAATCACTGATTAAATGGACAGTTGACCAACAGTTGACTTTTAGGGTTTCTGACTGATTGTGCATTGACTGATGACTTCGGAACATCCAATCCTTTACCAAAACACTTCAAATGGATCCCCAAGTCATGTGGACATGTTGGACCAACCCTAGGGCCTTGGCTCCTTGAGAATTGTGCTTGCTTGCTTGACTGACTGATCTCCTGATCAGTTTGACCTAATTCTCTTGATTGACTTGCACTTGAGGCAAATGGGACAATGCAATGCTATGCAGTGGACCATGTTATGCTATGACCTAATATGAGAATGTATGTACAATGATAGGTGCAAATTTGAGGTGCTACAGCTGCCCCTATTCAATCAGCTGGGAACCCGAACGGATGAGAGCAACGGCTGTCAGACTTTCAGGGTAAATAGGGATTGAATACCAAGAACCGTAGAAATTTGCACTCTGCCGGATATGATACAGGAAGAACCACGTCATTTACCGATGACGCCTGCAATTGACAACTTCAGAAAGGCGAAACCATTTACCGATGGTTAGAAACTGGTAACTCGATATTTACCGATATCAACTTCAGCAAGACCATTTACCGATGGCTGCTGGGAAACAACTCTGATGTAAAAGGAAGCAAGACCATTTACCGATGGCGGCTTCAAAGAAACTTGACATTTACCGATGTCAACTTCAACTCGACCATTTACCGATGGCTATTGCAACTGGGGATCTGATATTTACCGATATCGAAGAAAACGGGGCCATTTACCGATGGCGGATAAAACTGGGCATTCAATATTTACCGATATCGAAGCATACAGGGCCATTTATCGATGGCGTCTCCACTTGGGGAGGAACAAAATCTTTGTGGTGTAATCAGGCAAGACGTTTACCGGCGACTTCTGGGGATCTTGATTTTATCAACAAGGAAACAAAGCATGACCAGACATTTACCGGTGACTGGGATGAGACTCGATGTTTACCGACATCGAAAGATGATGTTTACCAACATCCAAAAACGACCAGACATTTACCGATGACTGGGAATGAGAAATTTATTGGGGAGATACAAACAAATATTCGCAACCGGAAACCAGACAGGACATTTACAGATGACTCTACTGGGGATCTCTAGCTGGGGATTATCAGACATTTACCGACGACTGCAGAAAAGACTCGATGTTTACCGACATCGAAAGATGATGTTTACCGATATCAAAAAATGATGACCAGACATTTACTGATGACTGGGGAGAAAACTCGATGTTTACAGACACCGAAACAATGGTGTTTACCGACACCAAAATGATGAGACATTTACTGATGACTGGGTGAAAACCCGATGTTTACAGACACCGAAACAATGGTGTTTACCGACACCAAACAAAGAAACACACGCGGGTGCTAGTATGACACTTACCGGTATCACAAGAACGACTTTTTAGATATGTCAAGGTAAGGTTGACCACTTGCTGGGGGTCTCACTGGGGAGAAACAGACTTTCTGTCACCAACGGGTGAGGTAATAAACCTTTGTGGGGATATCAATCCTGAACGCTGTCAAGAGCAACTGTAGCAGACTTGATGTGCTGATGTTGAAGGAAATGATCCGCCTCTGCCGGGGATACGGTCTGGTGAGGTTAACACATGAATGCATATGTTTGAATTTTTCTATGGCGTAATGCTCCATATTGAATGGGAATGCTACGCAGTTTGAGGATGCAATGATCACTACATGCAAGATGCAAAAATGATGAAAAACTCCGGCTGGGGAGCCAAAAATGATCGGGTACTCCAACTTTGCGGGGAGACTCTGCAGGGAGAGCAACGACTTCTCACTCATGTTGGAGAATAACACTGCTGCTGGGGAAAGGTAAACTCCGCTGGGGATATCCTTCAGTCCACAGATAGGATAAATGCTGGAGATAAATTTCAACGAACCTGCCTCACTCGGGAGGAAATCGGCAAATACAGGCCTGCTGGGGATAGGCAATCCTTAGATCTGTTGGGGAATAGAAGGCACTATCCACAGACGTCTCCGCAGGGGAACATAGCTCTGATAGCTTCCATACTTGCTTGGGAAAAATATCTGCTGAGGAAACGTCCTCACAGATGCCAACCCTAAAAAACAGCACAACAAAATGCCCCCAGGGGATACATGGACAAGGTACGCTCAAGTGTCCTCGACATTCAAAATGATTTTCAAATGTTTCATCTTTTTGCACGTTATTGTGTAGCCTTCATGTTCTTATATGCAATGCTTATCAAAAATTCGGACATTTTTGCAAACAAAACAGTAAAAATAAAAACAAAAGAGCCATTTATCTGAATAACGACTTTTATTGATTGAAAATGTGCCTGAAGAGGCAAATACATTGGGAAGCAATTCCTAGGAAGAGGTAATTGCGCACAAAAGGAAAAATCTATCATAATGGCAATGTGAACACGGCATCCGCGATTTCCCGATTCTGTTATAACTCACAGATCATCAGTTTTCCTCCCAACTCCTCGCTTTCTGAGAAGAATGATTGGACGGATCACATCTTTCGAGATGGCAGACGACAAAGCTTGATGAAGTACAGACAACTCAGACTGTAGTCTTCGCTTTAATCCCTCTTTTGGCTGGATCGCCCTTTCGGGTTTTCAATCCACCGGGATACCCATTTTTGCCTAAGCCGCCCTTGCGGGTTTTCGACTTACCGGGTGTACAAATTCTTTTCATTTTATCCCTAATTTTTGCCCGAACCTTTTCTTTCTGTTTTTTGGTTCGCCGGGATGCCCATTTTTGCCTGGACTCTTTTTTTCTTTTTGTCCAGCGGGTCAATTTATGCGAAGTATTTTTTGACTACATCCGAGTTAACAGGAGACGGAAAATCTTCACCATCCATAGTTGTAAGCATTAAGGCTCCACCAGAGAAAACCTTTTTCACAACATATGGACCTTCGTAATTAGGAGTCCACTTGCCCCTGTTATCTGCACCGGGAGGGAGGATCCTCTTCAAAACTAGATCACCGATCTGATAGCTTCGAGGACGCACTTTCTGATCAAAGGCTCGCTTCATCCTTCGCTGATACAACTGTCCATGGCATACAGCTGCTAGCCGTCTCTCTTCGATAAGGCTCAACTCGTTAAACCTTGTTCGAATCCACTCGGCTTCGTCCAGCCTGACATCCAGTAAAACTCTCAGAGAAGGAATCTCCACTTCAACAGGTAGGACAGCTTCCATACCATACACAAGGGAGTAAGGGGTTGCCCCGGTCGACGTACGTACTGAGGTACGGTACCCATGCAAAGCGAAAGGCAGCATCTCATGCCAATCCTTGTACGTAACGACCATCTTCTGCACAATCTTCTTGATATTCTTGTTCGCCGCTTCTACAGCACCATTCATCTTCGGTCTGTAAGGAGAAGAATTGTGATGTTCAATCTTGAAATCTTTACAAAGCTCTTTCATCATCTTGTTGTTGAGATTCGAACCATTGTCAGTGATGATTCTCTCAGGAACTCCATAACGACATATGATTTCTTTCTTGATGAACCGGGTAACCACTTGTTTGGTAACGTTAGCATAGGAAGCTGCTTCCACCCATTTGGTGAAATAGTCAATCGCAACCAAGATGAAGCGATGTCCATTCGAAGCAGTAGGCTCAATCTTCCCAATCATATCAATGCCCCACATGGCAAACGGCCAAGGCGAATTCATGACATTCAGAGGGCTTGGTGGTACATGCACCTTATCAGCATAAATTTGACACTTATGGCACTTCCGAGCATACTTGAAACAATCGGATTCCATAGTCATCCAGTAATAACCCGCTCTCAACAATTTCTTAGCCATTGCATGTCCGCCGGCATGAGTACCGAAGGAACCTTCATGAACTTCCTGCATTAACATGTCTGCCTCGGGTCTGTCCACGCATCTGAGCAAGACCATGTCAAAGTTTCTCTTATACAACACATCATCCTGATTCAAATAGAAGCTTCCAGCTAGCCTCCTCAGGGTTTTCTTGTCATTCTTCGACGCACCTTCAGGATACTCCTGAGTCTTGAGGAAGTTCTTGATGTCATAATACCACGGCTTCTCATCAATCACAACAGACTCGGCTGCAAACACATACGCAGGCCTCTCGAGTCGATTCACCGCAACATGTGGCACATGATTCCACCAATGAACTTTGATCATAGACGACAAAGTTGCCAAGGCATCAGCCATTTGATTCTCATCCCGGGGGACATGATACAACTTCACCTTCTTGAAGAACGTCAGTATTCTTCTGGTGTAATCTCTATACGGAATCAAATGCGGCTGATTCGTATTCCAATCTCCATTGACTTGATTGATCACTAGAGCGGAATCTCCAAATATATCAAGAGTTTTGATCCTCAGATCAATGGCTTCTTCTATCCCCATGATACAAGCCTCATACTCAGCTTCGTTGTTGGTGACGTCAAACGTCAATCTGGCAGAAAAAGGTATATGAGCACCTTTAGGATTGATCAATACTGCCCCAACACCGTTACCATTCATATTCACAGCCCCATCAAACATCAGTGTCCATTTGTCATCCGGATCCGGTCCTTCCTCGACAAGAGGCTCTTCGCAATCTTTCATCTTAAGATACATGATGTCTTCATCAGGGAATTCAAACATCATAGGCTGATAATCTTCAATCGGTTGCTCGGCGAGGTAGTCTGACAGAATACTACCTTTGATGGCCTTTTGTGACGTGTACTGAATATCATATTCTGTTAGAATCATCTGCCAACGAGCAACGCGTCCGGTGAGAGCCGGTTTCTCAAAGATGTACTTCACTGGATCCATCTTAGAAATCAATAAGGTAGTATGGTTCAACATATACTGCCTCAGTCGGCGAGCAGCCCAGGCCAAAGCACAGCAAGTTTTCTCGAGCAGTGAATATCTTGTTTCACAGTCGGTAAACTTTTTGCTAAGGTAGTATATGGCATGCTCTTTTCGACCAGACTCGTCATGCTGTCCCAATACACACCCCATCGAGTTCTCAGTCACTGACAGGTACATTATCAGAGGTCTCCCTGGAACTGGAGGTATAAGGATTGGAGGTTTCTGTAAATACTCTTTAATCTTGTCAAAAGCTTTCTGACAATCATCATTCCACTTGATCGCCTGATTCTTTCTGAGCAGTTTGAAAATTGGTTCACATGTGGCAGTTAGGTGAGATATGAACCTTGCAATGTAGTTCAACCTCCCTAAAAACCCACGGACTTGCTTCTCCGTTTTCGGTTCAGGCATCTCTTGAATAGCTTTGACTTTCGCTGGATCAACCTCAATCCCTTTCTCACTGACAATGAAGCCTAAAAGCTTCCCTGATCTCACCCCAAACGTACACTTGTTCGGATTCAACCTCAGCTTGAACTTTCTCAACCGGTCAAACAGCTTCTGCAAATTAACCAGGTGCTCCTCTTCTGTCTGCGACTTCGCAATCATATCATCTACGTACACTTCAATTTCTTTGTGCATCATGTCATGAAAGAGAGTCGTCATTGCCCTCTGATAGGTAGCACCAGCATTCTTTAGCCCAAATGGCATCACCTTATAGCAGAACGTGCCCCAAGGTGTAATGAATGTCGTCTTTTCCATGTCCTCTGGCGCCATCTTGATCTGATTATATCCAGAAAAGCCATCCATGAAAGAGAATACCGAGGATTGAGCCGTATTATCAACCAATACATCAATGTGAGGTAATGGGAAATCATCTTTCGGACTCGCTCTATTCAAATCCCGGTAATCGACACACATTCTGACTTTACCATCCTTCTTCGGCACAGGAACGATGTTGGCCACCCATGGGGGATAACTTGTAACAGCCAAAAAACCTGCATCCCACTGCTTCTGAACCTCTTCCTTGATCTTAGTTGCCATATCAGGACTCGTTCTACGAAGCTTCTGCTTGACCGAAGGACATCCTTCTCTAAGAGGTAATCGATGCACCACAATGTCTGTATCTAACCCAGGCATATCTTGATATGACCAGGCGAATATCTCCACATATTCTCCCAGCATCTCAATCAGCCTCCTCTTGACAGAGTCCTCTAAAGCAGCCCCAATCTTGATTTCTCTTTTGGCGTCCTCAGTACCCAAATTAACAACCTCCAACTCCTCCTGATGAGGTTGGATGACCCTTTCCTCCTGCTTCAGCAATCTGACCAATTCTGCAGGGAGTTCACAGTCTTCCTCACTCTCCTCTTCAGCTTGGTAGATGGGATTGTCGAAATCATACTGAGCCATAACAGAACTGTTCATAGTGAATGCCATAAGATCGCTTCTGCATGTTTAATGCTTTGTTTTAGAAAAAGAGTCATAAAAAACAAAAACATTGCCATTTTTATTGTTTTGAAAAAAGGATGAAAACAAAAAAATAGAAAGACAGGGATCACAAAGTTTGATTTCAAAAAATGTCCTTCATTAATGATAATCATTAAAACATGATGAGGCCCTACAATGAATCACTACGTCTTGGGCAGATCGTAGGATTTTCATGCAAAATGAAAAAACAACAGAAAATTACTCTGTCAGAAGAGTAACTTGAACCACTTCTTCAGCCGTCCAGTTGTTGATAGACCCCCCTGGTGCACACGGGCGAACCCAGTTGTCCAGATCACAATCACTGTCACAGTCTTCACTACCGGTTGCAGAGACGTCGCCATGATTCATCAGCCCAGCGCTGGTAAAGGTACTCGGACCCGCTTGACCATTCTGCTCTGCTTGGAGAGGCTCGTAACCAACGCCAAATTTGTCTTCTTTAACAGGCAAGTCCACCATCTTGCCCCAGCCTTCAGCTTTGCCAGAATCAACAACCTCCTTAGCCTGCTTGTAAGAAGTAATTGAAGCACCTGGCTTCCTCTGCTCAGCGTACGCCACTTTCTCAAGAGCCACAGTCTCAAACGCCTGGCATAAGGTTTCGTGGATCTCGCCATCCACCTCAACATACTTGAACGAGGATAGATGACTCACCAGAATCTCTTCTTCACCGCACACAGTCACAATCTGACCGTTCCAGACATACTTGAGCTTTTGATGGAGAGTCGACGAGACTGCCCCTGCTGCATGAATCCATGGACGCCCCAATAAACAACTATAGGCGGGCTGGATGTCCATAACATAGAAGATGATATCGAATACCTCAGGACCTATCTTCACAGGCAAGGTAACTTCCCCACACACAGAACGTTTGGATCCGTCGAAAGCACGAACGATCAGGTCACTGGGAGTAAGCACAAACCCTTCCACATCAATCTTCTTCAGAATCTGCTTAGGCAACACATTCAGCGACGACCCGGTGTCTACCAATACGTGAGACAACACTGCCCCCTTGCACTCCATGGTGATGTGCAAGGCTTTGTTATGGTTCCGCCCTTCAGGCGGTAAGTCCAGGTTGGTGAATCCTACACCATGCCTGGTGCTCACATTGGCCATCACACCCTCCAGTTGATTGACAGAAATCTCCTGAGGCACGTAAGCCAGATTCAACATCTTCAGCAAGGCATTACGGTGTGCCTCAGAGCACATCAACAGTGAAAGTATAGAAATCTTGGACGGAGTTTGATTCAACTGATCTACAATCTTGTAGTCACTCTTCTTGATTATCTTCATAAACTCCTCCACGTCCTTCTCAAATGACCCCTCGGGCGCTTCCTTCTGGACAGGCTCTTCCTCAACCACAGCTTGCTTACCCTTTGCTTTGGCGAGAGCCTCAGCATTATTGTCCCTCAAAGGCTGCGGTGCGAACAGACGACCGCTTCTGGTAAAACCTCCTGGACCCCCTACATTATCCACAGCCGGACCAACAGTTGCAGGAACTCTATTCGGTAAACCAATTGTCACTGGAGCTTGATTCACTGGTCTCGTCTGACTTTCAGCCCTTCTGTTACTGCGGTAAGCATTATCATACTTCCACGGCACGGCTCTACTATTCTCAACAGCCCTTCTTCCAGACGCAACGATAGTAGTTGGAGCACTGATGGTTACAGGCACGGAAATGGTAACTGGGGTACCATTTGTTGCAGGTGCACTAACGACCCTTTGTCCACGTTCTTCAGACGGTTTAAAGTAAATGGTGATAGTTGACACTGTCCCACGATCTTTTACAGCCCTACTGAATTGCAAACAACCCTCATCCATCATACCCTGGATACCGGCCCTTAACTGGTCGCAACCATTCTCAGATTCTGCACAGCCCAAACAATCCTCATCACAGCCCGAGTAGACACCCCCATTCAGCAGACGGCCCTTCACAACTAGCAGAGAAGTCTGAACATCATCAACATTAACAACCAGATCTTCAGCTTCTTTCCCCTCAATATTGTTCACTCTATGCCCACCATGCTGAGGCATAGGGTTGTTTACGACGTTAGGCACTGGAGCGAAGTTGATCGCCTTGGCATCGATCAAATCTTGGACCTTGTGCTGGAGAGCCCGACACTTCTCAGTATGATGCCCTGGTGCCCCAGAGTGAAAGTCACAACGGATGTTGGCGTCGTATCCAGGAGGCAATACCGTAGGCGGAGCCATTGTACGCAACTCAACCATCCCCAACCTGAGTAGTTCGGGCAGCAGTTCGGCGTACGACATGGGTAGCGAGTCAAAACGTCGATCAGGCATCCTTTGTCTGGGCTGATACGGACGTTGCTGTTGTTGTTGTTGCGGTTGTTGAACTCTTTGTTGTTGTTGTTGACGAGGTTGAGGTGCCGGAATGGTTACTGCAGCAGCTTGACAGCGTTGACTTCTGTTCTGATCTCTGCGGTATTGAACAGCATTAGTTTCACCCTCTCTTCGACGAGGTGCCCCAGCAAACAGCTTCTTAGAAGAAGAGGAACCAGCATCTTGGATCTTCCCAGTTTTAATCAAGCTCTCAGTCCTCTCTCCACAAATGACAACATCAGAAAAACTACCGAATGGGAAGCTCCCCATCCGGTCCATAAACACACCCTGAAGAGTGCCGATAAACATATCTGTCAACTCCCTCTCCAGCATAGGGGGTTGAACTCTAGCAGCCAGTTCACGCCACCTCTGGGCGTACTCCTTGAAGCTCTCTCCGGATTTCTGACATAGACTCTGCAGCTGAGTCCGGCTAGGCGCCATGTCCATGTTATGTTTGTATTGCCTCAAAAAGGCCTCACCCAGATCCCTCCAACAGCGGATAGAATCTCTCTTCAATTCCATGTACCAGTCCAAAGAAGCCCCAGATAGACTATCTTGGAAAAAATACATCCACATCTTTTCATCATCGGTATACGCAGAGATTTTTCGATAATAAGCCTGCACATGGGTGCGAGGGCAAGAAGTACCGTTGTATTTATCGAAGGACGGTGCTTTGAACTTGTAAGGGATTCTCAAACCTTCCACCAACCCCATATTGGTAACATCAAAACCGAGAGAATTTTGACATTCCATAGCTCGGATCTTCTCAGCAGGGCATCAACTTTACGATCTCTCTCATTAACCCTTCCCAGAACGTCTTCGTCTTCACTGAGCAGAGAAAACATGTCCTCTTGTCTGTCAACAATCAGAGCAGGATTACGGGCCGGGGCACGAATCGCTCTGGCATTAGCGGCATCTGGAACAATAGGTTGACCGTTGATTCGAATACCCCCCAACTCATCACCTACAGCATAGTTGTTGATGGGTACAGCAGCAACAACATTATTATCATTGACCGGGCCTCCCTCTGGCAGAGCATGGTTGACCGGTGGAATTGCAGCCTCTTGTCTCTGAACCATGGCTCGAAGTTCTTCTTGACCTTGCGCAACCCCTTGCATCATATTCATAAACTGGGCCATGTTAGCCTTCATCTCAGCCAACTCAGCTTGAACTTGATCCATACCTCTCTGTTGATTCAGTCTTGTTGAGTAGCGGTGCGGACGTTGATCAGCTATCCTGCCTGAACAGGAACCAAGAGTGAGAAGTCACGACCAAAAACACCTGTTATGCAAAATGATATGAGTATGGTGCTAATGATGCGTATGATGCACATGATATGTTCATTCCTCAGGCATTCAAAGAGCCTGAGTCATCCTCAAAAGATGGCAACCTGCAGCAAGAACAACACAGAAGCACAGAAACAACATACACAAGAGTGATGAGTACAAGGTGAAACCAACAACCTCATCTATATGAGTAACAGGATCATACAACAAAGTCGACAAAGAAAATCCAAACAATCGGAGTACAACAATGAATCCCATCCAACAAGCCTGGAGGTGATTCTCAACATACATATCAAAGATACAAGCTAAGACAAACGGCCTCCCGGAATGAGAGTCTTCAAGTACTGACACTGGTCTATCAACAGGTCACATTCTGAACATTCTGGCAAAAGAGTGATCTTCTCCTTCAGTTGTCGTCTAAGCTCTACCACTTCTCCTCCAAGGTGGTTCTCTGATGCCTGTCTCAAGTCTACTTCCTTCTTCAACTGGATGTCTTTATCTCTGAGTTGCTTCTCCAAGTCTCTGATCTTCTTCTGATAGCTGGCCTCAACCCTCTGCAGCCTCAAGCACTCCCGGTGTTCTGCATCTAACATGCTCTCCACCTCCTCGTAGGATCTCTTCTTGCTTCTCAGTCTGCTAGCATCTTCTTCTCGCACTCCTCTGAGTTGATGAGCCAAGTTCAACCTATCAGCTTTGGCTTTGTACAGCTCCATCTGGGTATCTTGCTCCTTCTCTCTCAAACGGCGATTCTCCATCAGGGCTTGCTTGTAGTGCTCCGCAGGCACACTCTCAGCAAGGATCAAAGGTGGTTGCTCCTGCAACGGCTCCATCCTATCGTAGGGTAACAACAAAGTTTCTACTCTCTCCTTGACCCAATCAGTGTAATCGGGCATAGCAACGGCAAACTTCTTCCCTAAGACAGATCCATCCTTCACACCAATAGACTTCCAAGCTCTCCCTATCTGCTCCAATCTGGCCGGGTCACTCTGCTTCTCAAAATACACACTTTCTGCTACCTCAGCCTCAAGTGGTCTTCCCTTCATCACAAACCCCAACTGGCGAAGAGAAAGAACCGGGTTGTAATTGATGCAACCCCTAGTCCCTACGAGTGGCACATTACGGAATCCTCCACAGCTCATAATGACGTTACGCACATCCATCCGGTAAGATTGCCACCTGATATCATAGGAGGTAAGAGACATAACCCTCTGAGTCCACTTATGCGTGCTCTGAGCATCCACAAAAGGTCCACTGACTGGCAGGAGAGACAAGAACCATCTGAGCAAAAGCGGGAGACAACACCTGATAGCCCCACCCTTACCATGCCTACTGTGAATAGCATAGTAAGTGTCAGCCAACAGAGTAGGAACTGGATTTCCTCCAATGAAAATACTGACTGCAGCATAGTCAACAAAATTGGGCATACTCGGAAACAGGACGATCCCATAGATCATGACGGCCAACTGAGCATGAAAGGCTTCCCAACTTCCCTTCTCTGCTTCTTCTCTAGCTACCCTCAACAGAAACTTCAAAGGCAATCCTACAACATCCCCACTGGACTTCCAACTATCACTGACTTCCTTGATACCCAAATGGAGAGCTCTGGCAACAACTCTGAAATCAACCTCCTTGGGCACATCCAAGAAAGGAACCTGATACCGGACCGGGACACTCAGCAGAATGGAGTACTCCTCAAGAGTAGGCGCCAACTGATAATCTTGAAAGGTGAAACAATGAAGCTCTGGGTCGTAGAACTGTAGAAGAGTCTGCAACGGCACCGGATCGACTACCATCTTCAACAGTGTCAGAATATCTCCATACTGGTCAACAAACCCCTTCTGGTTACCACTGGTCATAAGGTTGCTCAACTCAATCAGAGACGTCAAAGGTTCACGGTGAAAGCTGTAGGAACAAGTCTTCCGCTTCAACTCTGGGACTGTTGCCATCTCTATCAGTGAACAAGCTCTGGAATGTACCTGAGAAATGATATGCATGCAGGGGTTAGTTTTTTCTTTTCTTTTCTTTTCTTTTTTTTTGTATCCTTTTTTATTGCGTTTCTTTTGAAAAATAAATATGCTATGATGCAAATGATGCAGACACGACTGGTTGGCTGTGTCTCTCAGAACACAGGATCAAAACTTCGGCTTGAACTCGGAACCACAAATTCATCTGAAACCCAAAGTCATCTGAGACCCCAAAATTCTGAACCAATAGTCACCAACAGGATCACAAGTCACCAACAAGTCACCAACGAGTCACCAACTGTACCTGTAATAATGATCATCCCCTCCCCACTCACGGGTGTCATCTAGGCCAGGGTAAGGTCGAGGGAAACGCAGCATAAATAACCTTTCGCAGAATATCATCATATACACACCCAAAGTATGTAACGATAATATCCCACCAGGGTCTGAACTGCTCGTGATATCAATGTTCCGCTAAGTGGCGCAATACCACCCGCTTCCCATGAATCACTCTATTCCTAAGTATCCTAGATTTCACTCATGGCCTGGGTATTGGGCCTTTTACCTCATGTAACTCCCACCCCAAACAGAGAAACACAGCATAACCAGCAGATGAATATGAATGAATGCAAACATTAATGCAAACAATAAATGCAAACAGTAAATGCAAATATATACAAATGAATGCAATAAAAAACAGCACAAAGCAACCAAAGCCCTAACCTAGAGAGCGCTAGGAGAGACTCGCTTAGGGAAGACGGACCAGCACAGGTCAACTTCTCTACTTCCCCAGCAGAGTCGCCAGCTGTCGCATCACGCGAAAAACCGGCGGGAAAATAAGAACAACAGAGCCGCCACCGTGCGTTATTTATCCCAAAAGAGGGAAAGGAAACGCTCAGAGTAAACCTGGGAAAGACATGGTCTCGCGACCAAAGAGAATGGGTTCGGGAGTCGGTTATGCGAAGGGAAGGTATTAGCACCCCTACGCATCCGTAGTACTCTACGGGATCCACGCACAAAAGGAAGGAATATTGGTTGCTAAACACTGCTCAAACACACACACACACTGGCTGAAAGAGACACAAGAAAACAGACAAGACTGACTCGGCAGGATATCGCGTCCTGGGCCTACTTAGTCTATCAGGCATAGACATCAGAGTCGAAGTAGTTCGGACTGGGGAAACGACACATGCTCGCTAGGATATCGCATCCTATGCATACGTATCTCCTCGGACGAGAGAAGAATCAGAGCATTCGTAGCTCGGCTGACACGCACACAAACAAACACTGGCAAAGGCAAACGTGGAGCCTGAATGCCAATCACTGGACTTACATCAGCATCCGAACCAAAACACACACAAAGAGGCAAACGTGGAGCCTGAACGCCAATCACTGGGCTTACATCAGCATCCGAACCGAAACACACACAAGAAGGCAAACATGGAGCCCAAATGCCAATCACTGGACTTACATCAGCATCCGAACCAAACACACGCACACTGGAACCTAACTGCCACTCGATGGACTTACATCAGCTTCCAAGCACACAACAAGACAAAACAAAGACACAGGCGCCCGGAGAGATCTGCTCATCTCCTGCCTACGTACCTCATCTGGTATGAGGATCAGGGCGACGTAGTTCCCCTACGCAGGGAAAAAGGACTAGCCTAACCAGATAACAGAGGGAGACACAGCACTAGGGAGACTACGACTCGAGCCTAGATGTTGTCATGCAAAATCGTCCCTAAGTTAAGGTTTCTAGCTAACTTGCACAGGAAGCAAGCCTATCCTAAACATGACTTGCACAGGAAGCAAGCCACACACACACTTAACTTGCACAGGAAGCAAGCCAAGCAAAACCTAACTTGCACAGGAAGCAAGTCTAAACTAACCCTAACTTGCACAGGAAGCAAGTCAAACAAACATACAAGCACAGATAGCACACACTATACACAAGCAAGTGGCTCAAACAAGGCTAGGTTTTAGTCGAGGGGTCATATCAACCTCAACAAACAAACCTCTGGAAATGGGTGATGGTGCTCTTAACCTTGCCATTGAGGGGCTAAGGTGAAGCAGATGAAAGGTGAGTGAAGATAAGACTTCACAGCTCTTATCCCTGGCCTGGGAGAGCTTAAGACAAGAATGTGTGGGTTCAGAAAGTGGGAACCCTTCTACACATTTAAAACTGACTCAACTGTACAATTGTACAAGATCTTGGGTTTGTATCTGCAATGCATCAACACAGTGGTGTGAGCAAAGCAGATGACACACAGAATAGCAGGGGATAGGTTGCATATCCCTTGGGTTCTGCCAATTGCCTCTTCACTTAGGAGGTCTTTGACTCTACGCAAGGACAAAGTAAACAGTCACAAACATTGCCTCTTAAGGAGGACTTCAGACAGTTGCCTGACCAAGTAACAGGCCAGGTCTTCCAGACTACATGAAGATTAGAAATATACCTCAATGCAAATTGCTTATACAAGCAAAGCAAAGCAAAAGTTCACAAGGAACTGAGCAACTAAAAGCACCTGAAATAGTCAAGCAGACATTAGTATACAACTTCAAACAAAGCAAAGAGAAACAGACATCATCAGTTAATCAGAAGCAAATGGATATGCAAGGCACAAGGCTCAAGGCATGTGAGCCAAGCCACCTACAAAACAAACAAGTTAGACAATGATATTTAGGCAAGCTCAATCAAAAAGAATTGGTCTCATTGGTCATTTGTTGGTCATCCTGAAAACACAAGCTCAAAAGTGAGTAACAGGACCACTAGGGCAAGCCTAGGGTCAAAAGAGAATGAAAAAGTCAAAACAGCAAAGGGCAAGCATTCAAAATCATGTTTAATCAATCAAAAAACAAATCCAATTGGTTCCACAATCATATCAATCATCATCATCATTTCATGAACAAGTTAGGTCAAAGCATGGCATTTAGAAGCTCATAGAAGTCAACAGCAAGACTTAACCCAAAACCAATCATAATCAATTCCAAAAATCATCAAATAATTCATGATCAATCACAATCCATAACATGACATGCATATCAAATTTCATCCCATTTGGACAAGTGGAAGGCAGTCAATAAAAATCAGAAAGTCAAGGCAATTTTGAACATGCTCAAAGAAGCCAACCAAACATGCATCAACTTGAAAAATTCATAAATCAGAGATGGCATATGATAAATGAATGGGACTAAAACCATGGCAAAGATGAGGATGTCTAGTTATCTCATGTAAAATTTCATGTCCATCTAATAAAGTATGAGAATTTCACAAATGAAATGGGAACATGTGTCACAAAAGGTCAACATAAGACCAAACAGGGGAGAAAATCCCAAACAAATAGGAAATGCCACAAATAATTCCAAGAAAATTCACATGTAAACTAGACACATAAGAGTAGGTTCATGCAAAAATTCAGCTCAATCGGAGGTCAAGAAGCATGGCTATGAAAATCATGAAGTTGGACATCAATGGTGTGACACAAATTGTCACACCCTAATTCAAAAAATCATATCTCACAAACCAGCAATGATAAATTCACAAACTCTACACCAAAATCACCATGAATGTGTCTAGTTTAAACACAAAAAATTTGGGAGCCATTGGATAAAGTATCACCATTTCACAAATGTTTTGGCAAAGTGTACAAAATATGATCACATGTCACAAACCCTCATACCAATTAAAAACCATTCATGCCAAAAATCTGGAAAAAATATGATAATTAAGTAGAGATCATGATGAAGAGAATGCAAAAATTCCCATGAATTTTGGATAAAAATTGAGAGCTCTATGATTTTTACAAGATGAAGATCACAAATGAAATTAAAAATGGAAAATACAACATAATTTAATAAGCCATGTGCCACGAGTGGCAAACTTGTAATTCCCAGGCCACTTAAACAAAACGCGGTCGTTTTGGCAAAGGAAACGAAATGTTTCTATTGGTCCGTGCCCATGCAACAGTAACAAATTCATAAAAAAAAAACCCTAGCCCAGAAATCCGCAGCAAAATGCGCAGCTGGCTATGAAGGCCGCACGTGAATCCGCAGGTAACTGGGCAGCGTTTTTACAGCAACGTATTCATCATCTTGTTCATCATCATCGTGCAAAAAACTTTTCCAGAAATGAATAATCAACATACCAATCGAACAAGCAAATCATATACATCACAAATCCAAAAGCCATTAACCATAAATCATGCTAATCTAGGAAGAATCATGCATAAACAATAATAAACAACAAACTTCATTTTCAAATATCTCACTTATTACTCAACTATTTTGCACGACTCAAAGTCCATGGTGACCAGCAAGGCAAGATCTAACTAAATCATGTCATGGTTTTTGGAATGGTTAAGGTCGAGGATTTACCAAATTTGAAGAACAGCTGTGGTGCAGTTGTTGTTTGATGGTAAATGCTTGAAACAGATGTGCCAATAGCTTCCCAAAGATGGATGGTTGAAGGATTTTGGTTCAGCAACTCTTGAAATGGCTTAACTCGAAATCTGCCATTGATGGAGTTTAGCAAAACAGTGCAGCTTTCCTTGCTTCCAGTTGTGATTTAAGGATTCCAATGAGCTCAAGAATGATGGTATGTGATGTAGCAGCAAGAACCAGATCGAGTGCTTTGAGTTTTTTTTTTGACAGAAAGTTCACAAAATGGAAGGATGAGCCAAATGAGAGGAATGGATTTTTTTCTCTTCAATGTGTGGCTGCTGCTAGGGTTTGTAAATGACAGAAAATCATCTTTTAATTCTCTGTTTAAGAGTACAAAACAAAGTCCATGGAAATGTGGGATAGAGTTGTTGAGAAATGTACTTTTTTTTTTCAATTTTCAAGCAAGTTGGCATGGGTGTATGTACTGCACGAATTTGGTCTTTCAAACATGACACAAACCACATTTCTGAACTATTTCAATTGGCCAAATGGTTTAAAAATGATTATTTTGAAAAGTCAAAATTCAACTCACTTGAAATTAATTAAGGCAAGTTCAAAAAGGCCATTTTGATTGGTGAAGTTTTGGTGAATGATGGTTACATTTTTGGAAAGAGGGGATCAAATGTGACTTGTAGGAAAAAACCCCACCCAAATTGGCCAAATGGTTTGAGAGATATGGCCTTTTGAAGTTCAAGAATTTTTGCAAATGAATTGATCATAACTTGCCAACCATACATGGGAATTGAGTGTTCTTGGACTTTTTGGAAATGGGAGAACAAGATCTTCAACTTTCATGTTGGGAAAAAATTCATTTGAAGCTTGTATCATGATGTAAGTTTGAGGATCAAGACTTTCCATTTTTGGCAAGTTTCAATTACAGGTCCAGTTTCCATTTTTGGAAATTTCTGATCTGGCTTCAAATTCTTCCATGATGGTGTTTGACATGATATATGAGGATTATATGGACATGAATGAGACCTCTCAAACCAATTTCCATCATCAAATCACTGATTAAATGGACAGTTGACCAACAATTGACTTTTAGGGTTTCTGACTGATTGTGCATTGACTGATGACTTCGGAACATCCAATCCTTTACCAAAACACTTCAAATGGATCCCCAAGTCATGTGGACATGTTGGACCAACCCTAGGGCCTTGGCTCCTTGAGAATTGTGCTTGCTTGCTTGACTGACTGATCTCCTGATCAGTTTGACCTAATTCTCTTGATTGACTTGCACTTGAGGCAAATGGGACAATGCAATGCTATGCAGTGGACCATGTTATGCTATGACCTAATATGAGAATGTATGTACAATGATAGGTGCAAATTTGAGGTGCTACACCTACGTATCTCATCTGGACATGAGAATCAGAGTTGCCGTAGTTCGGCTACGGAGGGTCAAAGGTCTCGATTGCAACTAGGGCAAGAGAAAGGGAAAGGTCTCAATCGCAACGAGGGCGAGAGAAAGGAAAAGGCTCGATCGCAACGAGGGCGAGAGAAAGGAAAAGGCTCGATCGCAACGAGGGCGAGAGAAAGGAAAAGGTTCGATCGCAACGAGGGCGAGAGAAAGGAAAAGGTTCGATCGCAACGAGGGCGAGAGAAAGGAAAAGGTTCGATCGCAACGAGGGCGAAAACAAACAAGGATTAGTCTAAACTAAACCTAACTTGCACAGGAAGCAAGTCAAACAAACATACAAGCACAGGTAGCACACACTATATACACACAAGGGGCTCACACAAGGGTTAGGTTTTAGTCGAGGGGTCATATCAACCTCAACAAACAAACCTCTGGAAATGGGTGATGGTGCTCTTAACCTTGACATTGAGAGCCAAGGTGAAGCAGATGAAAGGAGATGAGGGGTGTGCCTCATTGCTCTTATCCCTGGCCAGGGAGAGCATTTGAATATCAGAAGGTGTGGGAGTTCAGAATGGGGGAACTCTATCCACAAGTGACTCTATGGATCTTGGGCTTTTACCCACTATGCATCAACACAGGTAGTGTGAGCAATGTGAGTGACACACAGACTAGCAGGGGATAGGTTGCTTATCCCTTGGGTTCTGCCAATTGCCTCTTCACTTAGGAGGTCTTTGACTATGTACAAGGACAAGATTTAAACATACACAAACATTGCCTCTTAAGGAGGACTTCAGACAGTTGCCTGGCCAAGTAACAGGCCAGGTCTTCCAGACTACATGAAGAAAAAGGGATTACCTCAAAGCAAATTGCTAACTAGCAAAGCAAAGCAAGTTCAAAGAACTTAAGCAACTAATGGTACCTGAAATGGTCAAACAGATCAGTACACAGTTCAAAAGTTTAAGCAAAAGGAAGTAGGAATGAACAGTTAAATCAACAGACAAATGTGCAAAAGCACAAGACCCAAATCATATGAGTCAAGCCACCTACAAAACAAAGGTTAGCTCATGATAAACAGATAAACCCAATCAACTTGCAAAAGTTTCTTTGAAGCACTTGTAGCTTAACCTGAAACATGAACTCAATTATAAGCCACAGGACCACTAGTACAAGCCTAGGGTCAAAAATAAATGAGAAAGTCAAAACAGCAAGGGATAGTCAACCAAAATCAAGTTTAAACATTTAAGAAGCAAACCCAATTGGTTTCAAGCTCATATCATGCATCAACATCATTTTATAAACAAAAGAAGGCAAAACATGGCAAAAGAGAGCACATAGAAGTCAACAGAAACACTTGGCTCAAACCCAAACATAATCAATTCCAAAAAACATAAAATAATTCATGCTCAATCACAATCCACATGATGACATGCATATAAAATTTCAGCTCATTTGGATCATGGGAAGATGGTCAATTAAAATCAGGAAGTCAAAACAATTTCAAGCATGCACAAAGAAGTCAAACATACATGTATCAACTTCAAAAAATCATAACTCAATGCCAACAGATGAGGAATGGATGGGATCAACACCAATGCAAAGCTCAAGATGTCTAGTATGCACATGTAAAATTCCATGATCATCCAACAAAGTATGAGAATTTCCCAAATGGAATGGCAAGATGTGTCACATAAAGTCAACATTTGACTAGGCAGGGGAGAAAAATCTCAAACAATTAAGAAATGGCATAATTAATTCCAGGAAAATTCACACATCAACTAGACATATAAGAGAGGGTTTATGCAAAATTTCACATTAATTGGAAGCCAGGAAGCATGTCAACAAAAATCATGAAATTGCATATCATTGGTGTGACACACATTGTCACACCCTACTTCAAAAATTCATATCTCACAAACCACATATGATAAATTCAAGAACTCTACATCAAAACAAACATGAATGGGTGTAGATTAACCACAAAAAATTTCAGAGTCATTGGATACATCCTCATCATTTCACAAAAGAATTGGCAAAGGGTACAAAATAAGCATACATGTTATGAACCCTAAGACCATTAAAAATCCAGCCAATCAAAAAATCAATAAAAATCATGATAAAATAATAGACATCAAACAGGACATGATGCAAAAAATTTCATGAAATTTGGAATTGAATTGAAGATGTTATGAATTTTATAAGATGATGAATCAAATTGGAATAAATAAACAAAATGGTCATGGTTTACTAGGTCAACATGGTTGACCAGTGGCACGGTGGTAAATACCACCCTCACTAATCGAAACGGTGCGCACAGGGAGGGCAGAACAAAATGTTCTGATTGGTCCAATTCCAATAGAACAGTAATAGCAAACAAATACACGTGAAACTCAAACTTTCTGGAAAAAATATTAGGGTTTGCTACAGTAACCATGTGTGTTCATCTTCTCCAAAAATCGTGGAAAACAATCATGCCCAGAAACAGCAGATAAGCATGGCAATTAACATTCATGCAACATCAAACAACAATGAACCAAACACGATTTAAAGGAAATCTGGAAAATGGTTCTAGGGTTTCAACAGCCACAGCATAACTTCATCACTACCAATCAATCATGACAAAAAAATTTCCAGAAATGGACATTGAGCATACCAATGGAATCAGTAAACAACATACAACAAGAATGTAGCATCCCTTTTCACTAATCCATCCTAAGCAAGGCAAATCGAGCAAAGACATATTTGATCACAAAAATTCAATTCCAGATTTCTCATGCATATCTTAACCATTTTAAGTGAGACAAGTTGCAATGGACTCAGCATCAAAAGACCTACCAGAAACATCTCATGATTCTGGAAATAGAGGAGATCGAAAACTTACTTGGATTTGAAGCAAATGGAGAAGCAGTGGTTCTTTGGCTGTTTTGCCTTGAAACAGATCTTCCTTATGGTTTAGAATGATGGATGCTTGAAGTAATCGAGCTCAGCAAGGCTTGGAAATGTCCAAATCAAGTTCCACCATTGTTGTGCTTTGAAGAAAACAGAGCTCGAAATGAGCTTCCAGCTGGGGTTTGAGGTTGTAAAAAGCTTCCAATTGTTGGCCAGATGATGGAGGAACCAATGAATGCTCGAGCTCTTTGAGAATTTTCGCAGAAAAATGCAAAAGTGTGAAAAATGCAAATTGAGAGAATGAGAGTTTTCTGTTGTGTTATGGCTGCTAGCTAGGTTTAGAATGACAGAAAATGTGACTTATATTTGCTGTTTAACATTGGTAATGGAAGTGCTAAACAAGATTAGCTTAAATGAAGAGGTTTTGCCAAATTGCTAATTTTGAACATGTGCACATGGAGGTGTGAAGTCTGGCCGAGTTTGGGCCTCAAACAAGTCTCAAATAACCTTCCAAACAATTCCCAAATGGCCAAATGTGCTGAAAATAGCTAAATCAAAAAGTCAACTTTTGCACCACTTGAATTTAATTAGGACAAGTCCAAAAATGCCATTTTGATCCATAGATTTTTGGTACATGAAATTTATATTTTTGGAAAGAGGAGATGAAATGTGGTTTGTAGGAAAAAAACCCACCAAAATTGGCCAAATGGTTTGAGAGATATGGCCTTTTGAAGTTCAAGATTTTGTGAAAATGATTTGATCATATCTTGACAACCATGCATGGGAATTGAGAGTTCTTGGACTTTTTGGAAATGGGAGAATAAGATCTTCAACTTTCATGTTGGGCAAAAATTCATTTGAAGCTTGTATCATGATGCAAGTTGAGGATCAAGAAGTTTCCATTTTTGGCAGTTAAAATTACAGGTCCAGTTTCTATTTTTGGAAATTTTCTGTTTGGCTTCAAATTCTTCAATGATGTTGATTGCCATGATATATGAGGCCTATTGGGACATGAATAAGCCCTCTCAAACCAAATCCATCCATCAAAACCACAAAATCAACCACAGTTGACCAAGTTTGACTTTCTAGGGTTTCTGACTGACTGTGCATTGACTGATGACTTCTGAGCCTCCAATCTTTGACCTAAACACTTCAAATGGACCTCCAAGTCATGTGAACAAAATGGACCAACTTTAGGGCCTTAGCTCCTTGGAAATTGCACTTGCTTGCTTGGTTGACTGATCTCCTGACCAGTTTGACCTAATTTCTTGATTGGCTTGCACTTGAGGCAAATGGATCAATGCAATGCTATGCAGTGGACCATGATATGCTATGACCTAATATGAGAATGTATGTACAATGATAGGTGCAAATTTGAGGTGCTACAACATGATTGTTATTTTTTAATTGTGTATTTTAGTCAATATTTTAAAAATCGTTTTGGTTATCAAACCAACGAGGATATTGGGTCAATGTTTCATAGGTCAAACCATTGGTCATTATTGAATCGCATGACTAAATTGGGAAAATTTTACCTTATACCCCTACATTTATCCTTATACCCCTACATTTTATAAAAAATACCAATTTTATCCTTATATATTTTTAAATAATTTATTATTTTATTATTTAAATATTTTTTAAATTTTATTTTACATACCGGGAGACTTTACAAAAGAGTTCCGGTAGTCATTTTCAAATATTTTTTTATCATTTTTTTGTGTACCGGAATACTTTGCAAAAGAGTTCCGGTAGTCAATTTTTGTGAACCGGAAGACTTTGCAAAAGAGTTCCGGTATATAAAATTTGACTACCGAAACTCTTTTGCAAAGTCTTCCGGTACACACAAAAAATGTTAAAAAAATATTTGAAAAATGACTACCGGAACACTTTTGCAAAGTCTTCCGGTACACAAAAATTGACTACCAGAACTCTTTTGCAAAGTCTTCCGGTACATAAAAAAATATTAAAAAAATACTTCAAAAATGACTACCGGAACTCTTTTGCAAAGTCTTCCGGTACACAAAAATAAAATTTTAAAAATATTTTAAAAATAAAATAATTAATTAATTAATTAAAAATAGATAAGGATAAAATTGGTATTTTTTATAAAATGTAGGGGTGGAAGGATAAATGTAGGGGTATAAGGTAAAATTTTCCTAAATTGGATTATACTGATCGAATGGATTAAGGTAGGGGTGGAAGGTAAAATTTTACTGATAAATGTAGGGGTATAAGGTAAAATTTTCCTAAATTTTCCTAAATGTAGGGGTGGAAGGAAAAACCTAACAAAATTATATAATTATTAACTCGATCGAATGGATTGGTTCGGTTTTTAAAAAATCATGACACCTAATAACTTCAAATTTTCAAAATATCATAATTTTACAAGTTCAATATTTAAATTGAAATTCTAGACATAGTTATCACACACAACAAAATAGTATAAAATACAAAACCAAGTATATTTTGAACAAAATCTAATTATAACTTAAACATAATAATTATTTTATTTTTAACATATGCACCATACTTATAACAAATAAAAAATATAAGACCGGTTTAATCATCACTTATCATATTCAAATTTTAATATCCACGTCAACCCTTTCAAACTCTATGTTCATGTTGTAGAAAATAAATTAGATTTTTTTTATATGATGATCAATTAATTTATAGATCTATGACGCCATTCTATTTAATTATATTTAAATATATTTATATAAAACAAGAACCTTGCATCTAAATTTTGAAGTTGCATTTAATTAGCTTTTATTTTAATTAATTTTGTATTTATACAAAGTAATATTAGAAAAAGCTATATAACTTTTCATTTTGTGAAAAAGAAGTATGAGAAAGGGGAGAGATGTGGAGGCAAGGTTGTGCACGAGAATCTTTAGGTGTTTCTACTTTTGTTTTTATCAAATCTGAACTATTAAACTACATTTAACAAAAGGCAACGTATAACTTGGTATACACATGAAAAGGATAATAGGATTAAACTATATTCCAACATCATTCTTTTTATTTACTATTTTTCTTTTATAATTTTCAACAGTATAATTTTAAATAAAGATAATTTATACACATGAAAAACTATTTAATAAAAAAATATTTATAGGCATGCCATCATTACAGTTGACTTGTTATATGGATATTTCCTACTACCAAGAGGCAACATATAACTTGGTAGAAAAGAAAGCACATGGCCTCCTAGAGTGCTTTGTGTAACCCTGGGAATAGTTGGAAAACTAGTTGTTTGTGGTAGTGGAACCACCATTTCTGGTAATGTCGTCGAAAGTGACATTTGACTTAGAAAGTGGTTACTCCAACGAACGTTGAAGCTCCTATACCACCAACCGTCGATTCGATTGGTTGTTCTTGTACATCTGAAGCATTATTCTAGGAAAGGGAATAATTTTTGTACATTGGATAATTTATCTCAACAAGAGTTTTACCACTTCTCAGGCGCATAAACACTCAGACATTGAAAATATTGCATGTATGAAGAACAAAAATAGTAAAAGCACATAAAAAATTTTGCAAAATTTTAAATTTATTTGCATAAAAAGGGTCCCACTGGAAGTGCCAATTTGTTTACCGTTGTTTTTGGTAAACAATCAAAAGATTTAATTCACTTACATGATTAAACTCGAAAAAAAATCCTATAACATATTGTGCAAAGGAATTTGAGAAAAATGTGTTCATGCTTGAAAAATAACGTTTGAATAATTGGATAGAAACTTCAAGAATAAAGTACAGAATTGCTTGAATAATAAAATAAAATCAAAGAAATCATAGAAAAAATTGAGTAAAATGCTTAAGTTAAGAGTTGGAACGTAGATTCATACATTTTTCTCATAAATTTAGTATCTCTGTAACTTTGATGTTTAAACTGTATAGAGACTAATAATGAAAATTGTGAACCCTTGTTACAAAGACTAAATCGACTTATATACATATATATTAGTAACGTCGATAATGGTCGAATCTTCAACGCTCGACACATGCAATGCTACGGGGCCTTCTGTCCTCTGCATTGCTTCCGTGCGCCTTTAGTTTTTGAACAGCTACAAAACTGCCACTTCTGTCGAGAAACACTCCCAAGTCCTTCAACTTCCTCCGTTGAGAATTTTTAGTCAAATCTTGTAATCTTAGTCTTAAACTATGCTTCAGTCACTTATGTCTAGCATGCGTATTTATCTTAAACTATGTAACACAAATGTGATTAGCTCAAACCGATCACAAAGATCTAATCAATCATCCGTCAGATATGACCAATGGTAAAACTAAACCTCCACTGCATGGACTAACTATCTACCAGATATTGTCAATAGATACGGACATCCACTGCATGGATTCATCCTCCATGAGATATTGTCCATGTGATTTAAGCATCAACTGCGTAAAACATACTCTCCATCATATATGGTAAATGGGCACCAGACCTCCACTACATGGTTTACACTCGCCATCAGATATGGTCAATGGATGCCAAACCTCAACTAAAACGGAATGAACCAAGCCCTTTCCACCTGATATGGCCAATGGATACCAAACTTCCATTATATAGATTTAATCATCCAATATATATTGTCAGCGGAGTCCAGACTTCCACTGCATGGAATACGTTTAACAAAGCTACAGTTATCCATCAAATACCAGGTGATCATATCCATCCATTCACATATATTATTCCACATGTTCCATATAATGCATATTGATTCGTTAATCAAACAACTACTTTTTTGCGATACACGCCGAGGTACCTTTGTGTCCAAGCATCACCATTTAAGCCATTTCACAACCTAAGTTAGCTTTCTAAGTCATTAATCGAGTTACTCTCCCAGTGTTTCCTCACTCGTCATCATAGGCTTTTAATCATGTTATACATACAAGCAAGCAAGACAACCAACAATATGTAATACAATTCTTAGCATGGTTCATCATATCTCATCAAACATTAATAAATCTACATAAGAAAAGAAAAGTATAATCCATTCACCAAAATAAATCATGAAATTAAGCATTATTAATCATCATCATTAGATAGAGTTGTAAACAAGCTTTCCAACGCATTCGATTGTGCGTTAATCGAAGTTACGGTTCTCGAGTTATGGTGAAAATGAGAACCAAAGCATTTTCTCAATGTTGTGAAGTTCGCTTAGCGAACTTTTAGAGAACACACTTTGCTGAGCGAACGCCTAGCGAACCAAGTCAAAAGTAGACTTCCCCTTTTTTGCTTAGCGAACTTCTAGAGAGCATGACAGTATTAGGAAACTAACATGACATGTTTGGATGAGTAAAAACACCAACACAACCAACATGCATCATCATATTGCATACAACAACACCAAATACCATGGTATGACACAACAATAACATAGTTTCTCCATATATTCTAATAACATCAACACAACCTCAGACACACCAAAACAACATCAAGCAATATATAGAGGTCAAGGAATATTACACAGAAACGAGAACAACAACAATTTCATCATGTCATGATCAAACAACAACAATAACACACAACTCTAACTTCCCACACATAAATTTCTCCCATCTAAGACTAATATAACTAGGAATTCACCTTGAGGAGATGAAGATGAAATATTGGAGATGGTGATGATCTTGCATGAGTTTCTTCTTCTTTCGCCGAGCTTTCCTCTTCCTCTTTCTCTTCTTCTTTTCTCTCCTTTTCTCTTATCTTCTCTTCCACGTTTTTCTTCTTTCCCCACTTTTCTTTTCTTTGCTTCTTATCCACTTTTTCTTCTTCTCTTTCCACCATATATATATATATATATATATAATATATATATATATATATATATATATATATATATATATATATATATATATATATATATATATATATATATATATATAAAATAATGTGTGGTTAGAAAAAATTGGAAAAGAAATATCATTTTCTGATATTTCTTACTACTAGATCAATCATTCATGTTATCAAACTGCTCATTCTTGTACTTATTAAAAATGGATTATTGAAAACTAATTGACAACCAATTGAGCATTTAAGGGAATACGGAATACTACATTGAGTCTAAAATCACATGCTAACACATAGTCATCACACACAATAAAATATTACAAAATACAAATTCAAATAAATTAATAACAAAACTTAATTGCAACATAAGCCGAGTAACAAAATAACTACAAGATTTAATAAATTTATTTCTAAGAAGGGAAAGTTGTTTTAAATAAGTTTTGAAAAAATTGTGTAAAGAAAAAACAAAGTTTATTTATATTTTAATTTTGATTTTTTTTTAATAATCAAAATGACATAGTTTTGTCTGAGAAAAAAGAAAGCATTTAACTGTAGATTTTCTAAAACTGTCGATTCGTCGACTTTTACCAATTTTGACTGACCAAACTCAATTCAACAATCAGATCCGATTTGTTCCAATTTTTAAAACATCATTTTTAATTATTATTTTATACACTAATTATAATATATTAATAAAGTTAATTTAATAAACATGTATTGTTTTATAACAATATTATTATAAACGGAACGAGTACAACAACATTTACTTCATCTCTAAATTTTGCGATATTGAAATATGAAAACATTAATCAATTTAGTCATGACTAGTGAGTAGTGTTGTGCAACATCAAAACACTAATAGAACATTTTAAATTTTTGTGCTAATCATAGAAAAACAATTAATTTGATTGTCATTTTCCAGGTTTAATAAAATCCAGCTCTACGACATCATTCTATTTAATTATATAATAATATTGATAAATAGTATAATTTGTAAGAGCTTTGCATAAAATCCGCAGTAGCACACATGGTGCAGGAAGTTTTATAGTGCAGGAAGTTTATAACGAACAATTTTTTATATGAAATTTTCAGTTATTGCATATCAATCCTCCATTAACTTAATAATAATATACAAATTAAAAACAACTTTGATCACAAAAATTTAATAGTTTTTATTTGAAAAACAACTTCATCTGTTTATGGAACTTGTTCTTTTTCTTCCTTCTCCAAACTTTAGATGTCGAAATTGCAATTGAAAATCCTAAATCCCACCCACCTGTTCTTCGAACTCCTTATTCTTCTTCTTCCTTCTCCCAAATCCGTATTCAACCACTTCCCTCTCACCCAATTTTGTAATCATGTTCGATTTTTAGCTTTCTAAGCAAATATTCGTGAAGTTCGTATTGGTTGCGGCATTCAACCATTAAAATTTGGTTGTAATTGTCATTATTAAAAAAGAATGATGAAATTTAATCTATATATAACTAAAAAAAATAGAAACAAAAGTTATTTATCAATTCAAAATAATTTTTAAATTAGTCAACATTTCCACTTATTTATCTTTTGAAAATGGTGAATTCAAGTCTATGATAAAAAAACATCTCTTTTAGCTTTTATTTGATTTAAATTTTAAAATACTATAGTTTTTTTTACATTGTTATAAAAATCGGAACAAAAGTCAAATCGGACAGACTTTAAATTTAAGGTTTAATTAGTTCTGCCGATTAAATATACCGTCAAATTGTTTATTAATAATATGAAACTGCATTTCATTGATAAATCATATATAATCATACATTCACAATTTAACAAAGTAAATATTTTAAAAATTTGGTAACCTAGAAAATGGGAAAATCTAACCATCCTATTTTGTAGCTCTTTTACCTTGCAAACAAAAACTAGAATCATAAGCATCTTTCCAATCACAACCAACAATTCAATGGAAGATCAATTTTCAAGAGGGTAAGTACTTTGTTGTGAATCTACTACATACTCTAATGTCACTCAAGGAAACAAACGGTTATGGGTGCACAAGGAAGTGGATGTAGTGACAAAGGTTTGGAAGATGGCTTTGGATATGGGAATTAAAGGCCTAAACAATGACATGTAATATGTGGAAGCAATCAAAGAGATGGAAATCAACAATCAAAAAGGTAAAAGAAAGAGGGAAAGAAAAAAAAAGGGGTTATCATTAATATTTTGTCACTCAACATTATAGGGTGCAAAAACTCGATAAAATGAAGACAACTTTAACATAACATAAAAATAGGTCTAGTCGATGTTTGTCCATTACAAGAAACTAAATCACAATTTTTGGATGTTATGGATTTATTAGTCTCTAGGGAAAGAAAGAAGTCAAATGAACAACAAATGGTCACAAAGGAAATAGGGTGGCCAATTGATAATATGGAAGACATGTTCGTTTTATGTTGACTTTTTTTTAGGAGCAGGATTTTTAGGTATCTGTATGGAAATGAGAAAGTATTTCATTATTATTGTAGGGAGCTTCTATGATGAAGTCACAAAATTGACTACTTTGGTGAAGTCACTTTAATTGGCCAATAAAATTAAGCCATAAGCCAAATCAATTTTATAGTGCAGGAAGTTTATAATGAACAATTTTTTATGTGAAATTTTCAGTTATTGCATATCAATCCTCCATTAACTTAATAATAATATACAAATTAAAAACAGCATTGATCACAAAAATTTAATAGTTTTTATTTGAAAAACAAGTTCATTTGTTCATGGAACTTGTTCTTCGTCTTCCTTCTCCAAACTTCAAATGTCGAAATTGCAATTGAAAATCCTAAATCCCACCCACCTGTTCTTCGAACTCCTTATTATTATTCTTCCTTCTCCCAAATCCATATTCAACCACTTCCCTCTCACCCAATTTTGTAATAGTGTTCATGTTTGATTTTTAGCTTTCCGAGCAAATGTTCGTGTAATTCGTATTGGTTGAGGCGTTCAATAAATCGATTATAATTTTTTCCATGTTTGTTGTTATATGATTCAAAGCAATAATTCCATGTTGTCACTCCTTTCACGGGTAATTGTTCATATCCATCCCAAAAATTATGAAATTGGGGAATAGGGTTTGTATTTTATGCAATTCTTAAATTTTGAAATGGGTTTTAATTGTTACCCTAAAATTATGTATTTGGGGATTAGGGTTTGAATTTTTGAAATTAATAAATTCTGAAATTAAGTCGAATTCACCAGAAATTATGTAATTGTGTGTTAGGGTTTGTATTTTATCAAATTCATAAATTATGAATTTGCATTTGCATTGAATTGGAAGATAATGAAATAAGATTCGTTCAATTGAATCTTTAAGGTTTGACTTGAATTAGGAATTTATATTTTGATGTTGTGTTGTTGAATTGTTAATATTTCAATTGAAATGTGAAATTAAGAAAGTTGTTGTATGAGGTTTGAAGGTGAGAAAAACAAGAAAAGGGGGGTTTGAATTGTTTGGAAAATAAGCGCTTTTTCAAAATGAAAATCACACAAGGATTTTATACTGGTTCGCTTATAACACAAAGCTACTCCAGTCCACCCGGCCAAGGTGATTTCGCCTTCAACAAGGACTTAATCCACTAATCTTGAAAGATTGATTACAAACAACGTCTAAGAGAAAGATCTCTTAGTCCTCTCAAGTATACAGACTGCACAGAGTCACTTGAGGAAATACAACAAAGATAAAAACTTATGTAATCTAGAGTGCTTCTAAGATAAGCAAATATTACAACAGTAAGAACAAAAAGTGTTTCACGTTTCAAGCAAAAGCTTTGTGAAGATTGAGAGAATAAAATGTTTTTGTGTGTTGATGTTTCAGTATGTTCTTGTTGTGTTGTTGTACTTGTTATTATCTTCAATGTTGATTTGCAGTCCTTTATATATAGGAGTGAAGTAGTCGTTGAAACTGATGGTCAATGCTTTGATTTAATGCCATAACTTATATAGCTTCTTGCCAAAATGACTTTCTCTCCTTGAATGACTACTTTCCAAATATAGTTCCTTTTCAGTTGAATTTGGAGTTTAACGTCTCTGGTAAGGACTTCTGAACTCCCTAGCCTATCTCAGGGGGAGCTCTTGTCTATCTGATCTGATATTGTTTATGTTTCATCTGACTTGTTCAGAGATGTTCTTCAGTTTAAAAGCCTCAGAGGTCATCCAGCCAATGACTCTGTTCCAGTGTGTCCTTACAGAGTCAGGATCATCACTGACTTCAGAGTTAATGGTCAGAGACTTGACCTTTTGTACTGAAGCCCCTGCGACCAGCATTATGGCTTCCTCAAGGGTAGGTACAGAAAGGTTAGGTTCAGAGGTTTGAGGTGAAGAGGTTGGAGGGCTGAGATTTAATGTTAGAGGTTCAGGTTTAGCTTCAGCTTCAGGTTCAGCTTCAGGTTCAGGTTCAGCTGAGGTGTTTGGAGGGGTGATATCAGAGGTGTGGAGGTCAGAGGGTTGAGTTTCAGAAGGTTGGTCTTCATAAGGGATGTTGGTTGTTTGTTCTGGGGGAGGTGAAGTTGCTTCAGATTGTGTTGGTTGTTGTGAAGCGAGGTTTTGAGCCTGAATTTGAGCTAGGGTTGGAGAGTGAGGGTCAGAGTATTCTGGGTCAGAGGAGAGGATAAGGTATGGAGGTGATTCTGGGGCTGAAGATGAAGAGGAACTGGTTTGGTTCATTTCTTCAGCTTCAGATAAAGGTAGTGTTGTATGGGCAAGATTAAATTTGGGTAGAGGTTGTGAGGTTCTGGTTGTAGAAGGTGGGGTTTCAGATGATGTGTATATAGGTGGTGTTGGGAGAGGATTAGAAGAAGCCATAAGTTGTTCAGAGGGAATAGAGGGAGCAGACTTACCAGTAGTTTCTTGCAGAGGTGCTGGAGATCTGATTTCAGAGGTTTCTCCTATCCTTGCTCTCTTTGCCTTTGAAGACTTATTCTTAGGGGGACCTCTTTTGAATCTGACAAAGTCTTTTTCTGAATCTAGACAATCGTCCAATCTGAAGTCAGATATGTCGACTCCTTCATCCTTCAGACGTTGCATGTAGTGGAGGATTGCATCTACGGGTTCATTCTTGAAGAACCTTGCAAGACCATGGGGCAGCTTCCTCTGATCTTTCAAGGCATCCCAGGAGGTGTCCATAGTGGGTCTGACTTGAATCTTCTTCAGAATTCCCATGCTTTTCAGATTTCTGGCGTTCAGAGGCTTTCCAGTATCTATCGCCAGATCTTCCATCAGTCTATTCTTCTCCAGATGATCTACCAGCCCATTTTCTATGAAGACATCAGACAAAAGCCTTCCCAGAGGGATGTAGGCTCTGGGTTTCATGTGGTTTCTGGTCTCCCTTACAGAGTCTCTGAGATATCTGAAGAGAAGTGCAGGAAGGCAGAGCTTCACACCCTTGTGAATGCAATACAGAATGCACTTCTGATCTGTATTGATGTAGTCAGAGGAGTTTGATGCTGGGCGATGATGAATGGTTCCCAGAATGATCTGGAGCCATACTCTGAGGTTCTGATGAAGTTCTTTGTTCTTTGAAGGATTTCCTTCAGTGTTGAGTTTGAAGATGGTTGGATTGATTTCTTCAGCAATGCGCCTTGACCTAGGGTTGATGTTGTAAATCCTTTTTCCTCCATCTTTCTCCATGTTCAGTAAAGAAGCAATTGACTTTTCAGTAATCACTATCTTTACCCCCAAAACATAGGAGACGATGAAATGGTCATCAGCGTCAGCAAATCTCCAGAATTCTTTGATGAGATTTGGGTAAACAGAGCCATAAAGCCTTTGGAAGTAGTTTTCCCACCCTTGTAGACGGAGTTCTTCAGTAAGATCTACTCCATTTCTCTTCATGTTGTCAAAGTCCACTAGAGTTTCACATAAAACTTCCAGTCCCTCAAATGGAGTTGCTAGGTTTATATGGGGTTCACGGTCAAGAACATGGGGTTCCTTGTATACTGGAGTAATGGAGACTCCTGTAACCGTTGGAGTTGGAATGCTTGAACTTTGGGCAGTGGTGTTGGATTCCATTTGCTGAGAAAAGTTGAAAACTTGTTGTTTTTCAGCATCCATAGTTGATGAAGAGAAAGATGAAGATGAAGGTTTGGAGAAATGCTTCAGAGAGGGTTTGAGAGTGAGTGAGAGTGATAAGTGTGTGAAAAGTGAGAGGAGTGTTTAAATACCCTAAGCGAAAACACATGCAAAACGACACATAATTCAGCGTTGGCACAAAACACAAGTTAGCACGCTTGGGGAAAATGATTAAGGCTCATTAATGAATGTCTAATCCCAACAGTATGCACACTGCTCGAGGAGATCTCAATCGTCTGACTTTTGAATTTCTTCTGGACAGTTGTCTAGAAGTTCTAAAGTTAGACGCTAAGTGCTCCACGTGTTTTGATGTATCTGATCTTCAGGAATACCAAAGGATTGGTTCCTGGAGATTTCTAACTCAGATATCTTCTTAACTTGGTAGAAGCATCAGAGTCAGAGGCAGAAGCACATTTGTTTATGTCAGAGTCTCATTTTACATCTTCAGAGCCACACTTCATTCGGGGCAATTTTGAATGTTCAGATTTTCTAAGATAAAAAGAAATCTATCTTCAGCTAAAGGCTTAGTAAAGATATCTGCCCATTGATGATCTGTATCAATGAACTTCAATGTTACTATCCCTTTCTGAACATAGTCTCTGATAAAATGATGTTTTATTTCAATGTGTTTAGCTCTGGAATGTAGAATGGGATTCTTACTTAGACAAATGGCAGCAGTATTATCACAGAAGATAGGAATGTTACTCTCGAAGATTTGCAGATCTTCTAACTGATTCTTCATCCAGAGCATCTGAGTTGTGCACAGTGATGCTGAGATATATTCTGCTTCTGCAGTAGATAAAGCAATAGTTGACTGTCTCTTGCTAGCCCAGGATATCAGATTGTTTCCCAGAAGCTGGCAATTTCCAGATGTGCTTTTTCGTTCTAGTCTATCTCCTGCATAATCTGCATCACAGTAACCAGAAAGTCTATACTCTGATGTTTTCTCATACATCAGGCCCAGGTTAGGAGTTCCTTTCAGATACTTGAGAATTCTCTTAACTGCTGTTAAATGAGATTCTCTAGGATCTGATTGGAATCTGGCACAGAGACAGACACTAAAGAGAATATCAGGACGAGTAGCAGTCAGATAAAGAAGAGAGCCTATCATACCTCGATAGAGCTTCTGACAAACCTTTGCGCTTACTTCTTCCTTTTCAAGAATGCATGTTGGATGCATGGGAGTTTTTGCAGAGTTGCAATCAGCCATATCAAATTTCTTCAGGACATCTTTAATATATTTGCTTTGATGAACGTATGTAACTTCTGAAGTTTGGTTAATTTGAATTCCCAGAAAGAACTTTAGTTCTTGCATTAAGCTCATTTCAAATTCTGCCTGCATTAACTCAGAGAATTCTTGACAAACAGAGGCGTTAACTGAACCAAAAATAATATCATCAACGTATATCTGGCATATCATGAGATCATTGTTAAGGTTCTTACAGAAGAGTGTGGAGTCAACTTTCCCTCTGATAAAATTGTGTTCCCGGAAGAAAATTGCTTAAACGATCATACCAAGCTCTGGGAGCTTGTTTAAGTCCATATAAATATTTTTTAAGTTTAAAAACATGTTCTGGAAAACTTGGATTTTCAAAACCTGGAGGTTGGTTGACATACACTTCTTCTGAAATATAACCATTAAGAAATGCGCTTTTGACATCCATTTGATATAATTTAATAGAATGATTTATAGCAAAAGATACAAGAAGACGAATAGATTCTAACCTTGCGACTGGAGCAAAGGTTTCATTATAGTCAATACCTTCTTGTTGACTGTAACCTTGAGCTACCAGTCAAGCTTTATTTCTGACGACTTCTCCTTTCTCATTTAGTTTGTTTCTGAATACCCATCTGGTTCGAATAACATGAGTGCCTCTGGGCTTTGGAACAAGATCCCAGACATCATTCTTTGTGAATTGATCTAATTCTTCTTGCATGGCTGAAACCCAGTCGTTATCTTGAAGTGCTTCATCACAGGACATAGGCTCAATCAGAGACACTAGTCCCAGAGGAGTATCTTCAGAGGTCCTGAAGGTAGATCTGGTTCTGACAGGTTCGTCCTTGTTTCCCAGAATCAAATCTTCAGATATGTTGATACGACTTTTAACTTTCTTTGGGATTTCTGGGGATTTAATTTCTTCAGAGTTCTGAGTGATAGTTGCTTCTGGAACTTTATCAGATCCTGCAAGAGTGATTTCTAAATCTGCAAAATTTTCAACTAGCTTTGACTTTTCAGGGTCAAGCTTATCATCAAATCTGACATGAATTGATTCTTCCACAATTTTGGTTTCTGTGTTGTATACTCTGTAGCCTTTAGAGCGTTCTGAGTATCCTAGCATAATACCTTTCTGTGCTTTGGAATCAAACTTGTTCAGATGTTCTTTAGTGTTTAAGATAAAGCAAGAGCATCCAAAAGGATGAAAATATGAAATGTTTGGTTTTCTTCCTTTACACAGTTCATAGGGAGTCTTTTCCAGAATAGGTCTTATAGAGATTCTATTCTGAATGTAACACGATGTATTTATAGCTTCTGCCCAAAAGTGCTTTGCCACATTAGTTTCATTGATCATGGTTCTGGCCATCTCTTGGAGTGTCCTATTCTTCCTTTCTACAACTCCATTTTGTTGTGGAGTTCTAGGGCAGGAGAAATCATGGGATATTCCATTAGAGTCAAATAATTCCTCAAAATCTTTGTTTTCAAATTCCCCACCATGATCACTTCTGACTTTAATAATTTTAGAGTCAAATTCTTTTTGCACTTTGGAGCAGAAACTAGTGAATACAGAGTGAGACTCACTCTTGTGCTTTAGGAATTTTACCCATGTCCAGCGGCTGTAATCATCAACAATGACTAGTCCATACTTCTTTCCATTGACTGATGCTGTTTTCACAGGACCAAATAAGTCAATGTGGAGAAGTTCCAGAGGCTTAGAGGTAGAAACAACATTTTTCTTTTTAAAGGATGTTTTTGAAAATTTTCCTTTCTGACATGCTTCACACAGAGCATTTGAAGAAAACTTCAGTTTAGGTAGGCCTCTGACTAACTCGAGTTTATTTAGCTGAGAAAGTTTCCTCATGCTAATGTGGCCCAAGCGTCTATGCCACACCCATTGCTCTTCGTGAACAGTCATCAGACATTTAACATTTTGTTCTTTTAAATCAGAAAGATTGATTTTATAAATGTTGTTTTTCCTCTTGCCTGTGAATAGGACTGAACCATTGTTTTGATTTATGGCTTTACATGTTTTTTGATTAAAGATTACATCATAACCGTTATCACTTAATTGACTTATGGATAACAGGTTATGCATTAATCCTTCTACGTAAAGGACATCAGATATAGAGGGAAGAGTACCATTACCAATAGTTCCGGAGCCTCTGATCCTTCCTTTCTGATCTCCTCCGAAGCCTACAAATCCAGCGTCTTTAAGTTCCAGACTTTGGAACATAGACTTTCTTCCCGTCATGTGTCGCGAGCATCCAGAGTCCAGGTACCATGACTGGTGTCTGAACTTTGCTGCATAGGATATCTGCAACATAAACAATCTTATCTTTCGGTACCCAGAATCTCTTGGGTCCTTTCTGATTAGTCTTCCCAGAGTTTCTTATAACTTTGGGTTTTCTAGCATTTTCAAATTTTTGTTCTTGTGTGTGTGTATAGTGATATGAAAATGGAGATTTAAGTTGGTCACTAGAAGAAGTTTTAACTTCCTTAGGATCATACCCAATTCCCTTTTTATTGTTCTGACTGACTCCATAAATCATGGATGCCATAATACTCCTACCTATTCCATTTTTCAGAAATTCTTGAAAGGCTTCTTCGTATTCATAAATTAATTTATTTGAAGTTTGTGGTGCTTGAGACAACGCTTCTTCTAATTCTAAGCTTTTTCTTTTTGCTCCATCTCTTTCTAATGTTAAAGATCTGATTGTATCTTCCCGCGCTAGAATTGTCATCTCAAGCTTGCCACATTCTTCAAATTTTGCTTTAAGACAGCCTTTTATATTTTTAAGCTTTTGTTTTAATTTCTGATATGAGCTAAGAGTTTCTGACAAGCATGATTCTAGATCAGATCGAGAGAGTTCAGAAAATACCTCTTCAGATTCTTCATCTGAGCTGCTCCTGGATGTGGTAGCCATAAGTGCCACGTTGGCCTGTTCATCAGAGTCAGATTCTGATGACCCAGATTCACTATCATCCCAGGTGGCCATTAATCCTTTCTTTGTCCTGAAGGTATTTTTCTTGAAGCTTTCTTTTCTAGAATTATCTTTCTTTAGCTTGGGGCATTCATTCCTGTAGTGACCTGTTTCTTTACATTCATAACAAGTAATATCTTTGTTAGTTTTACCTTTTGAGGTTGATTCTGATCGATCCCCTCTGGGTCTTGGTCTTCTGAAGTTGTTGTTCCTCTTTTTCCAGAGTTGTTTAACTCTTCTGGTCAGGAGGGACAATTCTTCTTCATCATCAGAATCTTCTGGTTCAGAGTCATCAGTATCTTCAGTTTCTACCTGGAGAGCTTTGGTTCTGTCAGGTTTGCGTCTTTCAGATCTGGACTTTAATGCTACGGACTTGTTCCTTTTCTGAGGCTCATCTTCCTCTAGTTCTATCTCATGGCTTCTGAGAGAACTGACAAGTTCTTCAAGACTGATATTGTTCAGATCCTTTGACAGCTTCAGAGCAGTAACCATGGGTCTCCATTTCTTTGGCAGACTTCTGACTATCTTTTTGACGTGGTCTGCAGTTGTGTATCCTTTGTCTAGAACCTTGAGACCTGCAATCAGAGTTTGGAATCTAGAGAACATTGCCTCTATGGCTTCGTTATCTTCCATTTTGAAAGCTTCATATTTCTGGATAAGCGCCAGAGCCTTTGTCTCTTTGACCTGAGAGTTTCCTTCATGAGTCATCCTCAGAGAGTCAAGTATGTCTTTGGCTGTTTTTCTGTTGGTGATCTTTTCATACTCGTTGTAAGATATAGCATTGAGGAGTATGGTTCTGGCCTTGTGATGATTTTTGAAAACTCGCTTCTGATCATCTGACATCTTACTTCTGGGAACTTCAGCTCCATCCTCTGTGACAGGAGGTTTGTATCCATCTGTGACAATGTCCCAGAGATCAGCGTCATAGCCTAGAAAGAAACTTTCAATTCTATCTTTCCAGTAATCGAATTTCTCTCCATCAAAGACAGGAGGCTTAGCATTGTAACTATCCTTTTCATTTGTGTGGGCCATAGTTTTTCTCGTTCTGGATCTCTCTACACTGTTAAGTGTTTGATTAGAAAATCAATAACAGAGTCGGAGCTCTGATACCAATTGAAGGTGAGAAAAATAAGAAAGGGGGGGGTTTGAATTGTTTGGAAAATAAGCGCTTTTTCAAAATGAAAATCACACAAGGATTTTATACTGGTTCGCTTATAACACAAAGCTACTCCAGTCCACCCGGCCAAGGTGATTTCGCCTTCAACAAGGACTTAATCCACTAATCTTGAAAGATTGATTACAAACAACGTCTAAGAGAAAGATCTCTTAGTCCTCTCAAGTATACAGACTGCACAGAGTCACTTGAGGAAATACAACAAAGATAAAAACTTATGTAATCTAGAGTGCTTCTAAGATAAGCAAATATTACAACAGTAAGAACAAAAAGTGTTTCACGTTTCAAGCAAAAGCTTTGTGAAGATTGAGAGAATAAAATGTTTTTGTGTGTTGATGTTTCAGTATGTTCTTGTTGTGTTGTTGTACTTGTTATTATCTTCAATGTTGATTTGCAGTCCTTTATATATAGGAGTGAAGTAGTCGTTGAAACTGATGGTCAATGCTTTGATTTAATGCCATAACTTATATAGCTTCTTGCCAAAATGACTTTCTCTCCTTGAATGACTACTTTCCAAATATAGTTCCTTTTCATTTGAATTTGGAGTTTAACGTCTCTTTCTGTATTAGGAAATCCATTTCCAAAACTTTATTTGAAGTTAACGCTACTCTTCCTTATTTAGCAATTCCATAATCAGAGTCTTCGTGTTTCTGGAGATCTTGGAATCTTGCTATCTAACTTCTGATGTTGATTTCTTTTGAGTTCTGATGGTTTCTTCAGATAGCGCTGAGAGTTTCTGGAGTTTGACATACCGTTGTTCAGAGTCAGAACTTCTAGAGCGTACTTCTTGTTCAGATGCTTCTGATATTTTGCTGTTTTGCTCAGAGTTAGACTTTCTTGAACGTGTTTCTACTTCAGATGCTTCTGATCTTCTGATAATTTGTATCTGATATGATTATGTATCTGATGATTTCTTCCTTCTTTCCTTAGAACCCTGCACACTTAGAAACTTTTCGTTAGGGTGCCAATTTTGGTTTCATCCTTTGTTATCATCAAAATCATGGAATCTGTTGTAGAACAATTTTTGTTCTTACAAGGTTCTTATGCGAGAAAGGAAACAAAGGAGCTAACAATTGATGACTGTTTGAATTTGAAAAGACACATTGAAGAAGGGTTTGAATGGATAAATAAATCATAGTTAATGGATAGTATTGACAAGCCC